>NC_134406.1:144822044-145112044 GCF_038048845.1 Mixophyes fleayi | reverse complement strand
GTGCATGCGCAGCAGCTCCGTTTCGCCAGCGCTGTCCTAAACAGCAGCCACGGCGCTAAGAAGCTTCTGCGACGGTGCTGTATGTACAGCACCGCCGCGGACGCTTCTTTGACAGCGCCGCGGCTGCTGTATAGGACAGTGGCCACTTAGCGGGGGGGTTTCTATAGACTCAGAAACCCCCCCTGCGTGCGCCACTGCACAGTGGCCTAGTGGTTACCACTTCTGCCTCACAGCACTGGGGTCATGAGTTCGATTCCCAGCCATGGCCTTATCTGTGTGGAGTTTGTATGTTCTCCCCATGTATGCGTGAGTTTCCTCCTGGTGCTCCGGTTTCCTCCCACTCTCCAAAAACATACTAGTAGGTTAATTTGGCTGCTATCAAAAATTGACTCTAGTCTCTGTGTGTGTGTGTGTGTTAGGGAATTTAGACTGTAAGCTCCAATGAGGCAGGGACTGATGTGAATGAGTTCTCTGTACAGCACTGTGGAATTAGTGGCACTATATAAAATAGCTGATGATGGTGACCCCAGTGCTATGAGGCGGAAGTGCTAACCACTAAGCCACTGTGCTGCCCTACTGCTCTAAAACATGATTCTGATATAAATGTGTCAAGTTTCCCAATGCTGTGATGTAAAAATCAGATGGCCTCAGGCACTGTCCTGTGATTGGTTTTATTCTGTATAAATATAACCATGGTGCTTTTAAATTTATAACTGATAAAGAGGCTTTTTACATAGAAACATTGTTATTTTATTTTGTAAATTCTGCTGCCAAATGAATTCCGATATTGCTATAAGGATCCGTTTATTTCATTGTGCTACTGTATTCAATGTTTTTATTGCTGGTTTTTACTATAGCAGAGGGACTCTATGCTCATTGTCAGTCTGCTTGCATGGGAACAAGCCCAGGCTGTTTTTCATTTATTTCAATGGCCCACTCATTTCAATGGAGCTTTTGCATATAACGAAAACTCTTTAAACCCCATTGAAATAAAGGAGCTATTCAAATATATGGGAATAACTCTGTGCTGCTTGCATTCTGGACGCATTCACAAACCGATAAATCAGCCACAAACATGCGCATTTTCACATGCGTCTTGCCCTTACATATGATGCAAATGCAACATGAATGGGTAAATTGTTCTTACTGAGCTGAACAACATTCCAGAAATTATGGATGTTCTTATACAAAACTATATAGCCTACTAAACTAATTTTACCCAGTTTGGAGGTCTACTGCCCCTTTCAATTAAAGTCACAATTATTTTTGACTATATCAAACACAAGCAATATGTAATGCTTTTTTTGCTTTAGTTAGTACACTAAATATACTCCTTATCCTATGGTATCTAGCTTCCATGATCTTGGCCAATATCTCTTTGACCTTACCATTTTAAACCTTCAAAAGAACTGTTAGCCATAGTGATCTCTCACTCTTAATCATCCACCAGTAATCTGAAGTCTTTATCCCCTGCCCCTCTATTTCTGTATAGTGCAGTGCAATTTCATTACTAGAATTTCTACCTGTCAAATTCGAAAGTCTCAAATAAGAGTATATGTATATATATATATATATATATATATATATATATATATATATATATATATATATATATATATATATATGTGTGTGTGTGTGTGTGTGTGTGAAAAGCGTGCAAACAAATGGCTCCTCACACAGGTTTTTCTGCAGCACTTTATTTTACTTGTTAGGATGGATAAACAGTCTTGGCAGTGTCTTCAGCAAAGAAAATGAAACTTTCACAGCAATAAACATAATCCAATAGCCCTCAACTCTGGCTATAACAATTAGGTCCCTAACTAGTCACTGGCCACTTTTAGACACCAGTCTCCCACACACAGATCAAACCCAGCTTTTTAATCCTCCTGCCAGGCCTTGCTCTGGCTGACTCCTTAATTTAACCCTCTCTGCACCCTTAGGCTGTGGTTTCCCAGGGAAACCTCCACCCTTTTCTCTATTAGCCGGTGGCACAGTGTCCCGAATGACGGGACACGGATCAGAAAGGGGGTGCAATATATACAGTAGTGAAATATGACCAATCAGCTTACCCATAATACAGGTTGCGTACCATAATTCACGTAAGCATGCACTTCTATATTATTAGAACACAAATAACTTAACAGCCGAGCCCACCCTTCATGGTAATTGGCATCTAGATCCTCCCAATATCCCCTCTCTCCTCAGTAAGAACGGTAAAACAAAGTGAAAAACACATGGGCCAAATTAAAGACCAGACTCACTTTCTACATTATTTTAAAACGGTTCTCTCTTAAAAATAAAGGTAAAAAAGTCAGTATTAACGTAATAGCACAAGACTTGCTAGTAACCAACATTTTTATATGTGCGCATACATGTATATAACATTTACACTTCTGCGGCAAGAAATTCCTGTGGTTATAGCTTAACTTATTGTCTGAGGAGAATGTGGACTGCCTTCATAAAATTCCACTTATACAGATTTATGCATATATTAATATGGGGATTGCCATATCAGCCCAACATGCATATATTTATAATGTACCCAACTGATGTATAACCTCAGTGTAAACTGACACAACATAACATATGCAAGGAAAGTTGGACAGACTGGAAGTACTTCTGAATACTTAAAAGTATTTCGTCATTCAAAATGCATTATTAATCATCTAGCGTGTGGAGGGCAATTATTAAAAGAAACACTTTTTCCTCATGCAGCTTACCAGTTCTTATAGACATTAAAAATGTGGGGTCTGGAGGTATGAACACACAAAAGAAATAGAGGTTAATATATTTGGGTGATACTAGTATTTTTATTTCACTGCCCTTTGCTGACAATATATAGCACCTCTTCTGCCAAAATTATTAATACAACGACTTAGTCTGTTTAATGGGGAGTTTAACATTTTTTCCCAGCATAAAGACAGAATCCAGTAGTATAAAAATGCCATGTGTTGTGTTAACCTCTAAATTTAGTCACAAAACTCCCAATGAACCCTACAGTCAGGATGCTGTAGGTCTCCAAACATCTAAGAAAACATTTTCTAAAAGTGATGTGTATGGTGGATATACGGGGAGGGGGGTTGTTTGAATAGGGTAGGGAGTGGTAGGTTTTTTTAACGCAGTGACGGGTGTGGTACTTTATCCTTATGCAAATACTTCTGGATGATGAAATTGACTATTTTTTTATATGCTAATGTGGTTGGCTGGTGGCTGGGTGTCTGTCTGGGCTGGAGGGGGTTGACGTTTATGCGGAAATGTCACATGTGTATTCCCTTGTGTTATGGCGACTGGGAAGATGGATAGGGGGTCTATTAAAATCCTGACTTGGAATGTTCAAGGTCTAAATGATAAAATTAAACGGTCTTTGGTCATATCCCAATTGAAAAAGTATGAGGCAGATGTTTTATGTTTAACTGAAACTCATTTAGTGGGAGGTAAAGTGATGGCCCTTAAGAAACCGTGGGTTGGGTGGGCATATCATGCTACTCATACGGGTCATTCTAGGGAGGTATCTCTCCTTATACGTAAGAAAGTAAATTTTATTTTGGAAATGGTAGAGTCAGACCCATTAGGTAGATGTTTTTGTGAGGGGCATTTTTGATTCTAAGCGTATAAACTTACTGTCGGTATATGTCCCCCCCCCCTTATAGTGGGGAGGTCCTAAAAAAGTGCAGTGATTTTATTTCTCTTTCTCCTGATACTCCAGTGATTTGCTGTGGGGATTTCAATAATGTGATGGACTCTAATGTTGATAGGTGGAGGGAGGTAGGGGATACTACATATGCCAAAAAAATCAAAATTTGCTGATGTGGTGGAAGAGATGGGTTTGGTGGATGTGTGGCGTCTGAGGCATCCGGCAGAGGTCTGTTTCGCCTGTTATTCCACTTCGTATAATGCTTTCTCCCGAATAGATCTAGGACTTATATCAAAGGAGTTACTGCCGGCTGTCTCCAATGTTGCATATTTACCAAGGGGGATTTCAGATCATTCTCCATTGGTATTAACAGTTAGGCTTACTGTGTCTCGAGGTCAAGCATTTTGGAGGCTTAACCCCCGTTGGTTGACATTATTGCAAGACGGAAATACTTTAGAATCCCAATGGGAGGAGTACTTTGTTACTAATGCGGACATGGCGGCCCCGCCTCTTGTCTGGGACTCATTTAAGGCTTTTTTAAGAGGTTCCTTAATCGAAGTATTAATTGTTTCAAAAGAGAGTCTAGGTTGAGAGGTGATAGATTGGAAAAAGAGGTTGTACACTTGGAGGGGGTGTATCTCTCTTCTCATGTGGCTTCTGATAGGATGGCTTGGCTGGCGGTACAGAGAGAATGGTCGGATTACTTGTTAGATAAATCAAGGCGTAAGTTGTTATTTGTTAAGCATACTCAATACTTTGAAGCGGATAAATGTGGTAGGTTTTTGGCTTATTTAGCTAGGTCAGAAGGGGCGGCGGCTGTAGTGGAGGGGATTACAGATACTTTGGGTGTTGTGCATACCTTGACTGAAGAGATCAGTGTTGTTTTTATGTGTATTTTAAGGATGCTTATGCGTCAAGAGCTGAGTACTCAGACTTTGATTTGTATTTAGCGGATGTTTCCTTATCTGAACTGAGTGCAGATGGTAGAGAAAGTTTGGACGTGTCAATTACTGATGAGGAGATTGTAGCTGCGATAGCCTCGTTTCCAAATGGCAGGGCTCCGGGCATAGATGGGATACCCATAGAGTTGTATAAGAAGCATCTGGGGTTCTTTGTGCCTCGTTTGAAAGACATATTTACAAGCTTTAGAGATCAGGGGTGTGCGTCTCCGTCTATGTCTGAAGCCCTTATAGTCCTTATCCCTAAAGCGGGAAAAGATCCCTTGTTTCCAGAGTCATACAGACTGATATCGTTACTGACAACGGATATTAAGATTTTGGCAAAAATTTTGGCGACACATTTGAACCGGGTGATTAGTGAGGTAGTGCATCCTGACCAAACTGGGTTTATGCCGGAAAAATCTACGGCTATAAATTTGCGTAGGCTTTTTTGTCATCTGCAGCTGCCCCACCCTGCGGAGGAGGAGGTGGTGGTGGTGTCCTTAGATGCTGCTAGGGCCTTTGACTCTGTGGAGTGGAGGTACTTGTGGGCGGTGCTGTTGAAATTCGGGTTTGGACCCGTTTTTATTCAGTGGGTTCGACTGCTGTACTCCTGCCCTACAGCTAGAGTCTGTGTAAATGGCTTTGTGTCTCGTCAGTTTGTTATGGGCAGAGGTACCAGACAGGGGTGCCCTCTGTCTCCCCCTCTGTTTGCTCTGGCCATAGAGCCATTGGTGTGTGTGATTAAAATGCAGTCAGATATTACTGGATTACGGATGGGCTGCAGGACGGACAAGATTGCCCTTTACGCAGATGATATGCTGCTTTTTGTGTCATATCCTGATAAATCGTTGCCAATTTTACTCCGTGTGGTCTCGGTGTTCGGTAGGTACTCGGGGCTTTTGATTAATTGGAATAAATCCAGTGTAACTCCGATTAAGGGTACCTGCCCTACGGGGCAAGTTTTGCAGACTCCTCTTAAATGGACCCCGATATTTAAATATCTTGGTATCTGGATTTCTAGTGATATGGGTCAATATATCCAGCGTAATGTTCAGCCTCAGATTGACTATCTTAAGAGCCGGATTGGGGTATGGAAGCAGCTGCCATTGTCGGTCACAGGTAGAATTAATCTGATCAAAATGATAATTCAACCAAAGTTTTTGTATGTTTTACAGCAGTCGCCGGTATATATCTCCCATAGCATATTTCGCTACATTGAACGTCTCATGGCTTCTTTGGTGTGGGCAGGCAAGAGAGCAAGAGTTAAGCTTACCACCTTATATCGTTCCCGAGGATCGGGGGGCCTGGCTTTGCCAAATCTGCGGCTTTATTATTTTGCCTCCCAGTTGACACATATTGAGGTATGGGTCCGGTCGCGGTTGGGTGTAGATTTGCATGACTTTCTAGTTTCTGAGACAGGCTCTAGTCATATGCGTGTGCAGTTTCTTCTGGCTGGAAGAAAGGTTGTGAGGGACCCCCCTTTGTTAATACAGGCCATAAAGATTTGGCGACTGTCATCCCAGCTTGGGGGTGGATTGGACTTGGACCCGTGCACTCCACTTTGGGATAATTTGGATTTTGTAGAATTGATTAGGATGGAGGGAGCTGGAGCTTGGCGAATTTATAACATAATACATATTGGACAACTGTATGAGAATGGAATATTATATTTATTTGAACAACTTCAGAGTTTATATGAGATACCTAGGGGTTACTTTTATAGATATTTGCAGTTAAGACATGCTCTGGCCTCGCAGTTTCGTGTAGCTGCCCCGAGCTTTAGTGTGGATTCATTAAGGGTGCAACTCTCAAGGTTGGGCCAAAGGCAGCAAATTTAATTTTTGTATTCAATATTGATGGAAGGATCGGGTGAAGGGGGCTTGCCGGATCTGCGATGCAGGTGGGAGGGTGATCTGGGGCGTCTTAGTGACAAAGCATGGAATGTGGTGTTATATAGCCCGAAAGAGGTCACTGCATCAATCAAATTTCGCCAGGTCCAGTTCTTTCTGTTACACAGAGCATATCTCACCCCTCTTCGGCTTTCTAAGTTTGATAGGGGTCAGAGGGTTCTGTGTCCCAAGTGTAGAAGCGAGAAAGGGGACTTTTGGCATATGATCTGGGAATGTCTGCTGGTCTCATCCTTTTGGGGAAAGGTGGAGGATTGTATTAAAAGACTGGAGGTGGGAGTAGTGGCCTTGACTCCAAAACTCTGTATGTTTGGCTTAGGCTTGAACAAGAAAACCCGTAGACTTATTAGACTGCTTATCAACACATTACTCATGTTGGCAAAGGTGGTGATAGCTAGGAAATGGATGGCACCTGAAGGTCCGACTTTGAATAGCTGGATCGACCTTGTTAATGATACAGTCGCCCATGAAAGATTCATGTACACTAGCAGGAACCTAGTGGATAAGTACGAGAGAATATGGTACAGATGGAGGATATCCCCATATGTCACGGAAGGATTGAGGGAGGTGGAGCTCTCCTAATGTAATGCTTGGGGCAGACATCCAGCCACTTAGTAATATGTCATTAAAGTCAACAATTATATTCTGTATTATCAAAAATGTATTATTTTACTGTATCTTGAAAGTGTGGAAGATGCGCATACCTTGGCTTGAAAATTTGAACGTCAATGCTTTTTCTTTTTTCGATCCTATTGTGTATGTATATTTTACAATACCTGTATCACTGTGTGGGATATAGTTGGGGCTTTAGCCTATTGTTATGGGCTTTCTATTTTGTTGTAGTGTTAAGAATGTAAAGAAAAGATAAAAAATGCAATAAAGTCTTACCTGATTTAAAAAAAAAAAAAAAAAAGTGATGTGTATGTATTTAGGTTTCACTGCAGCATCATACATAATAAAAATTGATATTTTATATCAAGTTTGGTAAATTGTAACTATCTGGCCATGTATTTCTGCACCAAGATACTAAATACATTAAATAACACACAAAGAGACCCAAAAATAAATATATTGTGTTGAAGTTAAATAATTGGAAGAAGGTGGTAACCATTTCTGTACACTACAATCAATAGAGCTGCGATCAATACGCAATATAATATTGCAGCAACGTTAAAATAAGTTTAAAGTATTTTCAATCTTTTAATATAAAATATAAAGATGTGTTTTCAACATTAAAATTACATAGAGATTGGTATCATTCTGTTCGCAATTGCATGAGAACGTTTCCAGTATTATTTATGTAGCATTCGCACATTGCAAACACTAGTTTCAAGTAATATCACTTTTCATACACCAAATAGAAAGTCCAGATATGTCATAAAAGAACCGGCTTATACAGGTCTAGAGGCTGGAGCCTGAGGAAGAACATCTGGCCACCTCAAGGAACAATGACCAGAGGAATCCAACAATGGCACGTTGAGTTCTTGACCCATGAATGTGGACCTTAATATGGTGTCAAAGTCATATAACTGGATGAAAGAAAGTATGTTGATTAATATTGTTTAACCGTGCGATTGCGATCAGTACACCACGTGTCATGACTCAATCGCACGCATACACTTACACATTCACTTATATATTTCATATTTATAATAGTTCCAATCCACAGTAGTTTATTAACAAATGTAGCAGAGTTTATAGTGAAATATTATAATGTTATATGCACTTTAGTGAGATGTAATGTTTGGTGTCATTCTAATCCCCTATTTATCCTTAGTGATCCGGTTTCATCAGCTATAAGATCGCACTTCATGTATGCTAGTTATGGAATATAGGGAATAAATGATCAGAATGGTATTGTCTGTGTAATGTAATGTAAATAGATCAGTTTGAACTAGTTTTTGGCGGGAAGATTAGTATGCATCTTCTGGAGAGCTGACCCCCCCTTGGATGGCATCATTTGAACTGGCCAATGACCTGCATTACACTGGACCTACCTGAAATCTGAACCTATGGAAACATGTCAAATCATCTGTAATGTTTTCACTGTATCACCAAGTGTATATTAGTAGGGGCTCTGGGACCATTATGCAGTCTCTGACCACAGATTCAGGATTGAAAGACTGTAAGCTGGATCTAGCAGTGCGCAGCGTATGTATCGGCTGTACTTATTTGTTATTCTTTTGCTTTTGCTAATAAATCGCTTTGCGAGTTGGAAACACACAAATCGCATAGACAACATTATTGGTAAACGAGAAAATAACTAATAACGGTAACCGTGTATTTTTGTGATGTCATTGCTTTTTACAACTGTACGATGTATAAATTGTTCACCTCTGACTTTGGAAACCACAGCATTTTGATAGAAGCTTGTTGTTGGGGCCAACTGCACAAGTGTATGCATGCGATACTTTGCCTTGTAATCTATATTGGGCATTAAACTCTTGTGCTTTGGAACCTCAGCGATTGCATCAGAGAATCTTTATTGCAAGCAATACATACAGACGTAACAATTGTAAATCATTTTCGAATGAAAGTTTACCAAACTTCCTTGTTGATATCGTGTATGAAATAGAAAAAACATGAAATAAAAAAAGTTTACATCCTCATAAGTAGTACTGAGCTAACCACGGTCAATTAATTTTGACAACATAGGAGCAACATGCAAAATGCAATTCTCAATTCTAAATTGACAAATTTCATATTTTAAATATTTTCTCAGGAAATGCAAAACTTAGAATTTTGGGAATTCTTACCATCTGAAAACATTAAAAAGCAAACCGCCCTCTTGTGAGGCATAACTTGAATATGAAAATACCTTCAAACCACATTACATGATGGGAAGCAAGTACTCAAAGAGATCTACACATTATGTATCACTTTAATCCAAGAAAAATCCTAATTGTACATCTCAGTGCTGGAGCCCCAGCACATAAGACACTGTTTCTCATGGCTTCTCCTTCTGTAATTACCCCCCCCCCCCATGACTACATATTCTTAACAGAATAAACGGAGAGAAAAAAACATGTTAATCAGACTTTTACAATTAGGAGCTCCATAGTGAGGTTCTATAATTCATGCAACTCTGGCTTCTAGTAATCTTATAAATCTAAAACACACATTAGCACTTACATTACTAATAATACATTGTGAACACTTTAAATAATAAAATTAAAACATTGGAAACAGTGTTGGGAGAATACATTTAGCTTTTATTCAAGAGGAAGTGAAGTGCAAAACAAACTAAAGCAAAAGAAAAATAAATTAAGGAATGTTTGGCAAATTTACAAACTGATCCATTTTAAAGTATCTACTACTAGCACCTTTTGCAGTTTCCTAATCCCACACACATTGGTAGTTTTATGGGTTTTGTTTTTAAATATTTACATTCACTTTTGTCTGATTTAGGAAGTGCACCATGATGGAATGCACAACTATCGGAGAAGGAAAAGCATGCCTAGATATGAGGATCAGCTTGACAACCATGTAGTAAAATGGTAATGTGTAGTAAAAGTTTACAATGCATGAGAGGAGGGAATCTCTATAAACAGCTGTGAACAATATAGTTATCATTAGCACAATATGAAGTTTCAACATGCCAAATATAGTGCTATTTTTTCATTTCATTGCCTGTTTGTTAAACCTACCCCTGCACTGCAAACACTGAACTTACAACGCACAACCAATACAAATAAGGGACATGATAGCATGCCCCTCTGCCACCACACTTTAATGTAGAGAGCAAGTTGCCAGCAGGCGGTGGTTTTTACAATACACCAAGCCCATATATCATAAATTCTATGGAACAAACAAAGCCATAGTGTCCTCTTATTATAGCTACAAATATCTTTTTTTTTTTTAAAAGAATAGTATACAATCTATTTTTACATTTCTGTAAAAACATGTTAATTTGTCAGCACCGTGGTGTAGTGGTTAGCACTTCTGCCTTACATCACTGGGGTCATGAGTTCAATTCCCGACCATGACCTTATCTGTGAGGAGTTTGTATGTTCTCCCTGTGTTTGCGTGGGTTTCCTCCGGGTGCTGCAGTTTTCTCCCACACTTCAAAAACATACTAGTAGGTTAATTGGCTGCTAACAAATTGGCCCTAGTCTATGTGTCTGTGTGTGTGTGTGTGTGTGTTAGGGAATTTAGACTGTAAACCCCAATGGGGTAGGGAATGATGTGAGTCAGTTCTCTGTACAGCACTGCGGAATTAGTGGCGCTATATAAATAAATGATGATCCCCATCTCATGTGGTATTTCACTGCTTAACCAACATTACAGTAAGAAAAGCATTCAAAGTCTTTTTTCCCCCATATGCAGTTAATAAAGTCCTCAGACAAACCTTTTCATTGACCTCAGATCTATTTATACATACAAATGTATTTTTATAATTTAGCATTTGCATTTTCTTTATTAATTAGGCTGCCTACCCTTGAACCCTCAAGGGTAGGCAGCCTAATGTGCATTTATCCCCATTTTTATGCATCCCAGTATTTCAGTAACCTTTGCAGCCACTGTCTGGCACTGTGTACAGCTACTCCACTTTCTGTCAACTCATGTTCCAGAGTTATATGGAGTTAATAACCCTACACAGCGTAGTGTAATCAGCAAACATGGACACCTAACTTTCACAGGCTAATAAAAAGAATGAAAGGAACAGGGCCCAATACAGATCCCTGTGATACACCACTAATAACATCAATCCCATCAGGCTCACAGGTGTATAGAGTTACATGCTCCAATATCGTTCCCATTTTAAAAATTGGTAGCTATTTCCTGAAAATGTTGTGGTACGGATTCAGTTGGTCTGCTATTTATTATACTTATGGACTATCAAATCACTGTACTAAGTTTCAGATTTCTTAATAAAAGAAGTAAAATTTTAACGAAATATTTGTAAAAAGAATAGAAAAAAAATCTACAGTCAAAAATGCTAAATAAACAAAGCACTTCTTAAACTATCACCTCCTGCTAGATTCGCTGGAGGTCACCGGCGAAAGGTTTCACTGACCTGGGGGCTTTGATAAATAGGGAGAAACTCCGGATTTAGTGCTTTTCTCCCTTAGATAAATAGACCCCTTAATCTTGTTTAGGCATAACTGCACCTCTGTCTTTTTTAGAAAAGCAACATGTAATGGTATGCACAGGATATTGCTATACAACCTATTTCCTAGAATGCTTTCCTTCTTTGTGAAAACAGATTGTCAATGTTTATTTATGAGGCATCACAGATGCACAGTCAGCAATACAGTAAACAGATGATCTAGGTAACCACCCGCCTACAATAGGTGCTGGACCTCCAAACTTTTGTAAGTGGTATATGGAGCAGTAGAGGTGAGGTTTTCTCTGTGCTTGTTTCAGCAATATGAGTATATTTGGAACTCCATGGCGACTTCCCAAATTTGTAAATTACAAGAACTTTAGAACAAATTTCAGTTCCCTGCATTGTTTTCCGAAAAACAACACAGGGTTTTCATAATTACCGTTACTACGATAAAATATTTGGGGCAGCACGGTGGCTAAGTGTTTACCACTTCTGCCTTACAGCATTGGGGTCATGAGTTCAATTCCTGACCATGGCCTTATCTGTGAGCAGGTTGAATGTTCTCCCCGTGTTTCTGTGGGTTTCCTCCGGGTGCTCCGGTTTCCTCCCACACTCCAAAAACATAATTGGCTGCTATCAAATTGACCGTACTCTGTGTGTGTGTGTGTGTTAGGGAATTTAGACTGTAAGCCCCAATGGGGCAGGGACTGATGCGATTCTCTGAACAGCGCTGCGGAATTAGTGGCGCTATATAAATAAATGGTGGTGATGATGATGATGATCTGCGGACTTTATCTTTTATCTTGCAGCTCTGTGGGCTGCGAGATAAAATCAGCGGAGATATTCCAGTATACAACACAGGGAATTGAATCTGTCCCCTACAGGACTCATGTTAGAGCTCATCAACTATAGTTATTTTGCTCAATATCCAACATGCATAGTATTATGACAATGTGAACATGATCTGTCTAGGTTTCAAACTGGATACACTAGTTTTTAGACTATTCCAAGGTCTATTCAAAACAGACTCACCCCCCCCCCCCCCCCCCAATAAAAAAAGAAAAAAAAGGCAGCAATGAGGAGCAGTCTCTGCCATTGTAAACATGTTTGCCTGGGGTCGAAATCTGAATATGTCTCTCATTGTACTATAATTTAATTATAACTACGTAATAGACAGCAATCCTATCTCCCTGGCTCATTTTAAACCAGGAAGTTCAAAATCACATTCGTATTACAAAATAACAACTGAAATAAACATAATTATTTTATATAAAAAGTGAAATACCTTTATGGTACAATTAGCAGTTAAGTATCAAATAGTTAAAACAATAAATGAAATGTAAATATATTACAATAAACAGGACAAAACTACTATGTAAGTGACATAAAATTAAAATAGGCTTTATTAGCTAGTCCCTGTGAGATCTCCAAGGCACCCCAGGGAGCCTAGGCGCACAGTTTAGGAACCACTGAGCTAGTCTATTGGAATCCTGGTCTTAAACATTCAAATTAACAAACAAAACTATATGCATGTAGTTTACCGTTGCTGGTTCCACTTGCCTGTCATTCAGTTGTAACATTCAGACTAATTGTAGGATTTATAATGGAAGGATGATATTTGCGCTAAGTGACTAACACTGGTGACACGGACTAGCTCTTTGTGGTCCCTGCTTCCTGGGGTGCTGCTGGAATGGTCTGCCATCATCCATTAGTGCTCAACTATCCATATTGTCCACAGACGATAGTTTTGATGATTTACCTTACTAGAATTTGATTGATGCGGTCTATGATTTTTATAACAGAACCATTGCGGAATGCAGTCTGCTCTTATCCTGTGTTCTGTTTGATTAAATGATTAAAAATAAGCAAGGGTGTGTAGTGTCTCACTGTGCACAATGCAGATACATCAAAACACAAACTGTACATAGAAGCTGTTCATAAAATGTTGGCATTTCTAAAACAGAAGCTATTTATACATTAAAAAAGCATGGATTTATAAAATAAAAAACCAAAACAAAATATAGGGAGGGAATTAATGCTTATTTAATGCGTTGCGGGCATTATATTTTCTTGCATAGCAATTTATGCAGCCAAAACTGCAGGTGTTCTACCAATAGCTGAGGTTCTAGAGCAGTGATGGGCAAACTTTTTCAGGAGCGGGCCAAATAAAAAAGAAAAACTTTAGGCGGGCCAAAATAATTTATTAAAAAAACTCAAATATCGAAATATATAATACAAATTTTTTGAATGGGACGGGAGGGTGTTATATAGCAGTGTTACCTCTATAAGTGCAGCGATCGTACAGACACAGCACTTATTTCAGTAGTTGTTGCAGATCCGTCTTTCTGGTGAGCCACTAACTGACAACACAGCAGCCAATCGAAATCCGCCTTAGCATATGGCCCAGCCCATCACTTCTCACATGACTTTCAGCCATTAGGGGGCGGACAGGTGTTTGAGTGATTGATATACGAAGTGTCTTTTTAAGAAGGAGGATGAAGTGTAATGGAGGAAATAGCTGGGAAGGCATAAAAATGAAGGTTCTGACACACAGGGTCAGCCCTAATAATTTTATGCATATTTTACTGAAATTTTTTACAATATTGGCGGGCCGGATAGAGCCTCTAAGTGGGCCGGATCTGGCCCGTGGGCCGTAGTTTGCCCATCACTGTTCTAGAGGGATAAAATAAAGTCACCTGTGTGTCTAGAAATACAATGACTAACGGGACTGCATCATGTTCTCAATAATAATCCAGCAAGTTAAGCCTCCATATTTTCCTGCTTGTGACAAAAATGATAATCTGGAAGGATTGAAGTGATGTTATGTTTACGACATGCGGGGGCGGATTGGCCATAGGCCTTATCGGGAATTTTTCCGGTAGGCCGGTGTTCTTCTGAGGCCGCCTGCTATTCTTTTCATCCATTCGGATTTTTTCCCCAATTTTTTTTTTTTTTTTAAATCTCACCCCAAGGGTGCTTTCTTTCTTAATTTCTCTACCTGGTCACTTTTAAGTAGGTATTGCACATAAATTCATTAGGAATTGAATGGATTATCCTGTAAATTTGGAAACTCACAATTACTCATCTGCATAGTGTTTACTTATTATTATTACTCTTTATTTATATATTACGAGCAGGTGTTACATCTGCGTGGAACACCAGCATTTTATTCATGCATGTCAGTACCTCTGTAGATTACAATATAATTCACCTACCACATACTTGCACACGTAAGGAGCAATTTAGTCTGTGTTAAATGCTTGATAGGGGGGGGGGGGGGGGGCTATAGGAAGAGGAGAAGGGTCTCAGAAGTGAATGAGATAGGAGGCTGGCATGGCCTGCCTGTGCGGTGTGTTAAATGCCTTTTCGTTTACACATGTAGTCACACTCCTCTTGCATCCCAATCTTCAGTTCTTTACATTCATTGGAAAGAATTAAATTGGCCACATTACTGTCAAAAGTAACGCAGCCTGCACATTATTACGGTAATAATGTGCATAATTACTGTTAGTACGGTAATATTTAACGTTAGTTTTTGCTTCCTTGAGCCGGTTTGAATTTACTGTTTTAACGGTAATTCGCTTTACGCTGCGTTCTTCGGAGGGAATTTAAATCCCCCTTTTAAATACTTGGGGTATAGCACAATACTTTATAGCCTTTGTGTCTGTTTACTTGTGACTCCGCCTACCACTGCGTGTTGCATTAACCTCGCTTGCCACCAATGACCGATGTGGTTACAGATAATTGAGTTAACCCTGTCTTTTGTGTTGGTCCCACCCATGTGTGGCCACTTTCAGAATTTTTTCCAGGGCCACTTTAAATTCCCAATCCGCCCTTGGACATGGCTTTTGCAAGGAAGGCATTATGTTAGCCTCTTATATTTCTATTCATTCACAAGGGTTAAACTAATAATTTTCAATGTATATCATATGGAAATGTCCAATTCAACAACTCAGACAATGATTCTAGAACTTAAGACCCCATTAAAGCCTGTGTTTTTAGGTACACAACATATATTCCCATAGCAATGCATATTATGGATTGTAAACACTTCTGGGTCAATTTACTAATGAGCGAAAAGTCCTATCTTCACACAATACATCAAACGGATACCGACCGCAGTGCCAAAGGCAGCAGTAGCTCCTCCCGCAATCTTTCTTCTCTTATGGCCATCTGGACATAGAGTAAAATGGATGAAAAAATGCTTTACTCTTAGAAGAAAACATTTTTTCAGCGGACAATATAACATAAATGTTTTTTGGTTTTTTTCAAAAATGATTTTGTATTATTATTATTAATTAGCAGAACTGAAAGCCCAAGTCTGAGCTTTCAGTTCCACTGTGCATGCATGAAACATCCAGCCAGGTCACGCATGCTCATATCCCCCAAGACTGGTCTGGGCCCAGTATCTCCGAGGCAGCGGAGTATCTCTCAGCTGCCACTAACATTTTAATAATAAATTATGGCGATAGGTGGTAATTTTTTATATACATGAAAAACAGACCACTTCAATTGCTGAACTATCTAACAGATATTTGCATACACAAAAAAGCATTGCTATTAATAGTGTCAATTATACAAGAATAATAAACAGCACAGGAATTTCCTGTTTGTTGCTACTAAAGATTAAAGGAGGATGTCATGTGTAATCAATAATCCCAGCAAGGCAATGCTCTGCAAGGCAATGCTCTGCAAGGCAATGCTCCCTGCATGGCCTATGCAGTAAAGAAAGGTTTACATCCAATAGCAGAACTGTGATGGAAAGAATTACACAGCTCATAATCTAGCAGAATTTCTAAATTAACTTCTGAATTAAGAGACTGAAATAGTTAAAGAAACTTTATTATTTTGTCATATATAGTGTAGAGTCTTTTATTCAATGTTACAGAAATAAAAAATGTAAAATAAAATTATCCTTTCAATAAACATGACCCCAGCTACCCAGCCTACAAACAACACTATCCATCAATTAGCGATACAAACGTTATTTCTTATCAGCACAGTGGCATCTCACAGGCTACATATATTGAGGGGAAATGCTACAATAATAACCTGAAATGTCCTTTTAAATAAGCAATTGATAAAAAATTCTTTAAGAGAGCAGCTTAAAAATCTGACATTTTAAACATTTTGGTGTTGTAAAAGTGTATGTCATGAACTACATATCCCAGCATGGTCCATGCGTCAATGACTGAAAATATGGTGAGGGTTGTAACTCAAGTAACATAATTTAAGATTAGGGGTCAAGTGTCATGGACCAAGAGATGTTGGGTAACAAACTGAAGAAAGTAATTTGAGGCCCAAGATGTGAGCAAAAACCGGGCAAGATAATGATCATCAACATTTATATAGCTCCACCAATTCCGCAGTGAACTCACTCACATCAGTCCCTGCAGTATTGGGGCTTTCAGTATAAATTCCCTAACATATACACTTTATATATGTAGTCAACATTTCAGACTGAGTAAAGCCCTTCTATGCACTTTAATATACCCTTCAGCACATCACCAAACTGAGCGAATGCTCAATACTCTGGAGAAAAAAAAACAAAAAAACATACAGTAGAAGACTAAGATATGCCTGAAACCTCAAACTATGGGTATATTCAGCCCTTAATGCAAGTAGTGTTTACTTTGTGTCTGTATATCACAGAATCAGAAATTTCCATCTTGCTGTTAGAATCGCCTAAAGGACCATTAAACCCCAAATTTGCAGATATGAACCATGATGGTAAAATACATTGCTCAGTGTTAACCTCACATTCCACTGCAGCTCAGTTGAGAAGTAAGGTATCAACACCCCCACTCCATTACTGTCAAAAAAAGTCCATAAGTCAAAAAGCGGAGACTATGTTTCCATATCCATGATTCCATAAGATACTAGGAGCCGCTGAAGCCAAGAGAAATGAATGCTTGGTGTGCAGAGGCCCAATAGTAACCTCTGCGGGTTTAGTCAAAGGGTAATGTAACACTCTCCCCGTTACTCCCATCGCCCTGATACTGTGTTGAATTAACCAGTCCACACTGTGTATTTCTGTGAAGCAAAATCGACCTGTCAGTCACTGTCTGTTTAGTTAGAGAAGAACCTCAATAAGTATTCTTGGAAAAAGCATTTTTTTCATGATTGTCCTAATTCATGGAAATTATTTTCAGGTAAAAAATAGATATATTTAGGACAAAAAATGTAAAAGGGTGCATTACATGCCTGTTTCTTTGACATCTGTACCATTAATTAGGCATGTGTAGGCAAGATTCACCTACTTGGTGGAAGCAACACAGTAACAAATATTAAATCATTTGTGTACTGATTCAGGGTTCTCTAGATAAGCCACATAGTAATTGAAAAGCAGCTTAATGCCCTTTGTCATCATCTCTCTTGGTGAACACATATCTAATGTCCAGTATAACAGTTGATGACAATGCAGTACTGGTTAGGTTAATTTTATGCCAATGTTGATTTTACAATCGTCATGTAATGTTTAAAAAATCATCTGTTCACTAAATTACTTTGGAAATATAAGGGGAGGTTTGGGAATGTTATCTTACATTTTGTGCTCGTGTGTATCCACAGATGCATTTTTTAGCACTAGAAACATTTTTAGCTCTCTATTGCAGTGTATGTTAAGATTGCCATGGAAACCAGATGCCGTGAATGGCTACACTTTGTGAACCTGAATTCCTTAAGAGACATTCCATACAATCTGTATCCAAAGGCAATCTGCTTATTTTATCATCTCTTTGAAAAGAGATTAACATTCATAAACATTCAGAACACCAAGCTGGAAGGGACACGTATTATTTCTTTACAGCAGTCATCCTTATTTGAAATAAAAAATTACAATTTCAAATACAAACTTAAATTTGTATTCAAGATAAGTTTGTATTCATATTTTTCCAATTTTTCCCAATTTTTGGCTACGAAGCTGGTACACAGCTTATCAATATGGCTGTTAATACTGCAGCATCAGTTCCACTCCTAAAAGTAGGACTACCAAATCCCTTTTCTACACTATTGAGTTTTAATTTTCCTGGAAAGGGAACCATAAAAAAAACAGTCCATTAATATAAAAAACAAAGGACCAGTAAGAACTAATACTGAAATGTTCATATATGAAGTGTTTAGATAAAATACATTGTTCAAATGTGACCTTCCCACTTCAATATAGACAACTGCAGATTATCCCACATCTACAGGATAGTGTCCTAATGTGAACTGTTACAGCTCAAAAAGCTGAGCATTCATTTGCTAGGATATCCTGCCCCTGTGTACAAGTCCACTGATCCATAATGTCTGCAAAGAGGTCAGTCAAACTCTGCCTGTTGAGTTACTGAAGTACCTCCCTCCTAACAGGGCATCCTAATGCAGTGGGACCAAAAGAGCATGGAAAAAACAATTAGTTAATTATAAACCATTCAGTTATTGCAGGTATATTATGAAGCCCAGTAGTGCACAAGCCTGATTATATATTAAATGTCAAGTACAGGATTAACTTGTTTTTCATTTGCGGTTTCCTGGCAAATTTAAGATAGAAGATATAAGTTAATGTATTTGTGTTTGGGGAGAAAAGTATCAAAAGAAAATAATACGTGAACAGATAACATATGTGGCAAATGTAAGACCAGTGAAATCAGCTCACTGGTCAGACCAGACCATTAAGCGTTTTCATCTTTAATAGACAAGGCCAATGTGATAATATCAGCAAGTGATTAGTTTATGTACTGTACATCCAAATGTGTTCATCATGCCTGAAAACATATTTAGATGTATTATACTGACATCAATACATAAATGAATGAAGTATGTAATTTATAATTCTACTCCAGAGAAGCAAAGGATAATAGTAGAGTCTTGTATGACTCATATGCGGTCGGTCAGATAAATCTGTGATTAGGTAACAGTTCAGAGGCTGCATGCGCCCACAATCAGGTTCATATTTGGGCTTATGACCAAAAATAATGCCATCTCCATCTATGACTGTTTTCTTGTCATTTGCAAATCAATGAGATGGCATTATACCCACATTACTGTGCCTAATGAATGGGGTAATCCAACCGGCAGTGGCTAAAGATTTGTATATTAACCTGTTGACAGCTGTATAGTTTATAGTAATGTACCTTTTTAGAAACTTAAGTTAGCCATATTCTGGGCATATATATATATATATATATATATATATATATATATATATATATATATATATATATTCACAAGTATTAATGAGAGTGTCAACATTCCATGTATTGGGAGGAGTCTACTCACTAGGTCATCAAGAAAATGGCAGATGTTTACTAGATTTACAAATCCAGATTGGCTATAAAAGTTCACGAGCTCAGTGACACAGGATTTTAGCTTGATACAAAGAGCTAATCTAGGGAGGAGCAGTTTTATTGTTTGTTTTTTTTAATAAAACCTACTTTGCAATTTGTCTGTACTGTAATGTGCAGATTTTACATATGCAGGGGGCAGGTGTACATGGTTCTCGGTGCATATATGACCCGTTTGAACCAAGTAGTGCAAAAAGTTGGGTGTGCTACACCATTTAAAACTCAATGGAGCCACGTGGGTGCCAAGCTTATCCAAAGGACCCCATATAGAGAAATAACAGGAAACTATACATATTGATGTGTTTAACCAGACAATACTTCTAAACAGTAAGCAATCAAGTTAAACAGAATGTACATATAATGTCTGTATTTTACAACCCAGAACTTCTTAGCAATAATCCACTGAAAATCCAGTTACTTCTGCAGTACCACTGTGTAAATTAGAAAAGCTTTCAACTCTTTGACAAATTTTGAGCGGTACCACGTGAGTGAGCGCATACAATTTTAGAAATAGAAAATCAACTTCCATGACATATGCTTGAGAAGTCAATAAATTAAAATAATAATTCAAAAAGTTTCAGGGAAACAAATGGTGTCTTTGTGTCAAAGGAATTCCTCATTCATGCATAAACAATATGTACACAAATGTCCCTGGGGAAAATTTCAGAGCACACAAAGCAAATGGAGATGTGAAGCATACTGAATCAGGCAAGCATTGATTTGCATTATTAGCACCAACTCTTACACTGAATAAATTATCCAATTTTTCTGTTGGCTAAGAGTTAAAATATTTGTGAACATTGCATGCATTTTTAAGATGTGCTTTATGCGTTCTATATAAACCCATCAATAAACAGCAAGAGAGATGGGCTAAGATACTACAAAAGAGCATCACATAACTCATTTTGGAGAAATTATTATACGCCACTCAATGAGATCTGACAATAGCAGTATTCACATTCAGTCCTAAATCAATCCACATAACCATCAAGTGGGCAGGCCATGTAGGCAGCCAAATAATGAAGGAGGCACCATTAAAACAAAACTGGCAGTACACCTACATTTTGAGGATCTTAAATGGGCCTATTCAATAACATGGGTTCTTTATAATACAGGTTATTTGTTCTTATTGTTCAGTAGTGACTACATAAAAGAGGGGGTGATTCAACAGAAGCAGAGCCTGCCAATTAAAGAGCATGACTGTTGAGCAAGGACAGTAATAGATGATGTTTGGTACCCACCAGCTGGGAAAATCTTTACTTGGTTTAATTAGGTTAAAATATTTCTTCAGGAAGTTAAATTATATATTATACATATACACAAACTAACACTATAATTTGTAGAACTGAGATCACTTAATTCTGCTAAATATTTTTACAAATATAAGCAATGTTACAGTTGTCATAACAGTTTAGCATAGTGATTATTATCAGCAAGTTCTGCAATTGATGACTCCACCATCCAGGAGAGCTAGTTCTTAAATAAGCATCCTTAGACTATATAGGCCCTTAAAGCAAGACTGCAACTGCTGAGCATCTAACATAGAGCCATATTGCCATCTATTATGTTCTGTATTAGCTAGTATGTTTGAGATACACAAGTTATCTTTGGCAAAATCAACTCTTAGATGTCAACCTCAACCTCTGACCAAAGTTAAACTGGTAAAGCAACCCGACAGCACACGTTGATGGACAAAGCATGAGACCAGAAAAGCAGGTGTCATCTAGTGTCACCTGTCAAGTGACAGCACAGATTGGTGTACACTATAGCATTTACATATGTGGTTTGAGCAGATCCATGTTTGTTTTGCAGGCACAGACACACACACATTGGACCTACTTTGGCTTTCTGCAGTGGGGTGAAGCGCAGGTCATGCACAAATGGGTTCCTGACTGGCCTGGTCAGCTCCTGCTCTCGACCAGATCCTAGCCCCGAGGAGGTGAAGCGCCTGTTCCTCATTAGCCTCATGGTGCTCAATGTGAGGGGAACAGAGGTGGGCAGCAAGATGGGGGGAAAGGGTGGTTCAAATAAAAAAAAAAAAGCAGATGAAAAAATATGAATAGATCCCAATGTTCCTGAAAATAATGTGAGGCGCCAGAAGTTCACCAAATGGCACAAAGGGGATGTAGCTGTTCACCTCGTTAGCAGGAGTAGAGTGATGATGAAGCTGGAAAATCCCAGCGCTTTCTGGAGGGAAATGAGATGTCCCCCCTTCCTGTTCCTCCTGCGAAGGGGGAGATTGCAGTTAGCAAATAATCCGGCCAGGAGATGTAGGGAAAAAGACAGAAGGAGGGGAGAGAGGAGGACGGCGAGCGGATACTTAGGAGCGATTAGAAGAATGAGATCTAGTCAGGGAATGAGGATGTTACACAAAGCGAAAGCTACAGATGAGGTGGGGGAGGCTGAGGGAGGAGAGGCTGATCTCTGGGGACCTCAAGCTTTCAGGAGCACAGGACACGTCTCCAGAGGCTGTAGACCAGGAGTAGGTGGAGCAGGCAGGGTCTGTCTCGGTTCAATATGTTGGACGAAGCTGGTGTTGGTGGTTAAGGGGTTTACCAGGAGTAAGCTACCAGATGATGCGTTTACAAGCCTATCCCCCTCCCCTTTTCTCTCTTCTACCCTCTGCTCGCTTCCTCTGCTAGCAGCCTGCTTAGAGAGGAAGGGGGGAGGGAGGAGAGACATTGTAGGGGTGGAGGCAAAAACCGGTTCTCACACTGAGAGCCGGACCGCAGATACAGGAATTTGACATGTGCAGCTGTATAAGAAATAATGCTTCGGTGGTCATATGAATGTGGTGGGTGTACTTGTAAAACATGCTTAGAATTATCAGTTTTATCCTAATTCGGCATTCTAGAGCCTTTCATGAATAGTTGTGTGTGTGTATATATATATAATAATTTGATATATTATAGACTAGTGCAAACTGTACTGTCTTGCATTTAGATACATAGCAGAACATCTCTGGTTAGTCAGAAATGTATTCCGAAATTGCTCACTGCTAGAATCCATATTTCAACTGTCCAATGCCACTATTTAATCTTAATATTTAGTATGGCAGAGCATTTTAATTAATAAACTGCACTGTTACTAGAAAAGTTGTCAAATCACTGTATTATACTATTGTGCCACTATCAAATAAACATGCTCATATAGTTTAACAATGTTTTTGTCTTTTGTTTATACATATTGCAAAATATGTAAGTGTTTTCCATGAAGACTGCTACATGTGGATTTAGTTGCATAGTAATGAAATTGTCTGATATCTTTGCATTGTGCTACAAATTGATGTGATCATAAACAGCTACCTGATTAATCGCATCCATTCTGTTCTTATAAATTGCATTTAGGATATATTCTCAAAGGTAGTGTCTGAGCATGCATTCTGCTCAACTAGCATTAGGCTGGTTACACAATGATGTTAGAAAAACACCTGTCACACTTCATATTTGATATGGGAAAGGAGCAGTGGCGGGCTGGCCCGGGGGGCACGGGCCGCTCGGTCAGGCCGCTATTAGGGCCGGGGGTAGGCCAACCGGCCGCCCCCCGGCTGCAAAATACAATCGTTTCCCCCGCGGCCGCATCTGATGACATCAGATGCGGCCGCGTCAGCGCACAGGCGGCCGCATCACATGACAGGGGATGCGGCCGCGTCATCAATGACGCGGCCGCATCCCTTTTCATGAGATGCGGCCGCCTGTGTGCCCCCCGGCCACGCCTCTCCCAGCCCGCGTCTGAAAAGGAAGGGGTTAATAGATTGTAAGCTTACGAGCATGGTTCGCTTACCTCTCTGTCTGTATGTATTACCCAGTATTGTGTTATTATTGTTTGTTCCCAATTGTAAAGCGCTACGAAATTTGCTGGCGCTATATAAATAAATGATGATGATGTTGATGAATAGGGAACAAGCAAAAAGATCTCCAGGCCACAGGTGTAAGAGCAAGGGGGTATGGGTCATTGGAAAAGGTTTACATGCTTTAAATAGCATTAAAAAAAACCTTTTATAAGGATTTTTAACTCCAGTGTGTAAGGGTCTGCAGAATGGGCATAATGCAGATCTAACGATCCCTATAAGGATAAGAGCCTTTCAGCCAAACACTTGGAATAACGTGCTCAACAGAGTTTAGATGGAAAGTTCAAACTGTGCCTATGTTATGCCAAGCAATCTCCGGAGTGTCAGCATGGCCTTTGTGACCTGCAATGAATTATACCTTAATACATTTCCACCTGAGCAGCAAGCAGCTAAGTTCAAAATAAGTTTAATAGAAGTTATGTAAGACAGAGGGGCAGCACATGCTGATCAACTATGTGACTCTGTCCCTCAAGTTATTTAACAAACCTGGAGACCTTTTGTCTTTTCACAGTGAGAAAATACTTTACTGGTTTTCCCATTTGTTTTACTTGTTTAATCACTAGGAGTCATATTTATTAACCACTCCATTTTCAACATGATCCATTTCAATCCTTATTGCAAAGGTAAGAATTGAAATATCATGACTATTTATTAAAATTGCTCACTAGCAACAGCAGTCATGAAAAACTGCTGTTCCTGTGAAGACATGTCTCTCTCCTATGTCCTCTATGGTGACTATAGTAAAGTGGTCACCTTTGCAATAGTGACCAGAGGAGAGAGCAGGTAAGTTGCGGTGAGGGATACGAAGATCCCTCTATAAAAATGCTCTCCCCATAGGCTTCAAAGGCTAATGCTAGCTTCAGCAAAACAGCAGTCCCCATAGAAACCTATGGGGACTGCTTTAGTATTCGAAATGACAGAAAAAGCAGCAGATTTTCTGTGGTCCCTTATTGCTCTGCTTTCCATATTTCATGTACCTATACATTTTTCAAACAGGTCCCAACATTCCAGGATCCATACAAGAATCCAGTACCATGTTGTGAAAGCTGCAATAACAGGTAGGTGAGAGCAACACCATTTTAATACATATGTCATGTCTAAAGAGGCGCAGCTACACCCCATGTTGGCCGTGCCCTCATCACTACGTGATCATCTTCAACGGCGGCACACATCCTTTCTCCTACTATGTGTGGAGGGGAGGGGAGCAGAAATTTGCTGTACCCGGGCCCCAAATTCCTCTTGGCGGCCCTGGTCATAAATTAAGAAGATAGGGCAGCACGGTGGCTCAGTGGTTAGCACTTCTGCCTCACAGCGCTGGGGTCATGAGTTCATTTCCCAACCATGGCCTTATCTTTGTGGAGTTTGTATGTTCTCCCCGTGTTTGCGTGGGTTTCCTCTGGGTGCTCCGGTTTCCTCCCACATTCCGAAAACATACTAGTAGGTTAATTCCTGCTATCAAAATTGACCCTAGTCTGTCTGTCTGTGTGTGTTAGGGAATTTAGACTGTAAGCTCCAATGGGGCAGGGACTGATGTGAGTGAGTTCTCTGTACAGCGCTGCGGAATCAGTGGCGCTATATAAATAAATGATGATGATGACCTGCGGATTTTATCTTTTATCTTGCAGCTCTGTGGGCTGTGAGATAAAATCAGTGGAGATTTTAATATGCGGCTACAGCAGTTTTCGGGGGATTTCATTGAAAAATGTCTTTGATAAATAGGCCCCCTAGGACTGAGTTTATTATATAAAGTTAAAGACATGATTAACATGAAATTTGTTTACAGTGGAAGCACAGGTCCTTTCAGGTTGCAAAGAGTTAAAAGACTTGTGATCACAAAGTTCAAATATCAATTTTTTACTGCAAACAAGTAAAAAGATAATAATAAGGTACTTAGCTTCGATAGTTCTCATAGTAATATGTTTAAGCAGCAATTATCCAGGGCTCCATTCTCTCTCTCTCTCAAATAACTG
Source organism: Mixophyes fleayi (assembly GCF_038048845.1). Classification (NCBI taxonomy): domain Eukaryota; kingdom Metazoa; phylum Chordata; class Amphibia; order Anura; family Limnodynastidae; genus Mixophyes; species Mixophyes fleayi. Next base: position 145,086,368 of record NC_134406.1, on the reverse strand, counting down.
CCACCATTACAGACAGTCCAGGACGAGGCACCTTGTGTTGCAGCAAAACCAGCTTTTATATAAAGGAAACTAAGTTTGCCGGATATCGCTAACTTATAAAGTAAAAACATGATTAATAACTTTTTATTGGTACAGCTATGAGTATTAAATAGCTTCACTTATTCTATGCAGGTGCAATAGCAGTGAAGTTACCCAAGACTTTCCAGTACATGCGCAGTTAGCACTGGGACAATGCCTAGCTGATATATGTATACGAGGTATGTCTATTAAATAACAAGACTGATTAAATAACTCACCTTTATTTATTGGTATTACAAATTTAATGTTTGTCTCCTTCAATATACTCCCCACTTGCACTAATACATCGCTGTAGTCTTGTTTTTCACTGGTCGAAGGCATGGAGCAAATCAATTTCTGTCACTTCTTTTAACATATCTGCCGTTTTCTTCTTTACAGCATCAACTGAGTCAAAATGTGTCCCTTTAAGCACTGACTTAACTTTTGGGAAAAGATAAAAATCGCAAGGTGCTTATTTGGGCGAATATGGAGGATGTTCAAGTGTAGTAATGTGTTTGTAGGTCAAAAACTGCTTCACAGAAAGTGCTGTGTGAGTAGGTGCATTGTCCTGGTAAAGAAAGAAACCCTTTTTCCACAGTGCGGCCGTTTCTTTCTGACTATTTCTCTCAGCTTTTTCAAAACTTCCTTATAATAATGCTAATTAACTGTTGTGTCTTCTGGAACCCATTATTCCAAAATTACATCCTTGATTTCGAAAAAAACAATGAGCATTGCTTTGAATTTTGACTTGCTTTGACAAGCTTTTTTCATTCTTGGTGACGACGGTGTTTTCCAGTGCATTGACTGTCTTTTGGTTTCAGGATTGTACTGGAAGATCCAGGTCTCATCACAAGTGATTACTTTATGAAACAGGTTTGGATCTGTGTCAAGTTGCAGCAGAATGTCAACACAATATTTCTTGCAACGTTCTTTTTGCTCTGGTGTGAGAACCCTTGGGACCATCTTTGCACAAACTTTCGTCATGTTAAGATCGTTACACAAAATTTTCCACACAGTGTCTTTGTCAATGTTCACGGATTCAGCTATCATTCGATCACTGAGTCGGCTGATTTTTTTCTACATTTTCTTCGGTTCTTGAAGTGCAAGGTCGTCCAGGCCGTTTATCATTTTCGACATTCTCACGTCCCTCGCTAAATCTTTTGTGCCACTCAAACACACGCGTACGAGACAGGCAGTCATTCCCATAGGCCGTAATAAGCATTTGAAAACATTCTGTTGGTGTTTTGTGGAAGTTTACTAAAAATTTCAAATTGACACATTGTTCAACTTTTAAACTTACCATTTTTTCGGCACTCTACAGAGAACACAACCAAACTAAATGGCGACTCACAATCAACTGAACGTCATAGAGTGTTGCAGCTTGTCATGCAGGTTCAGACAGGTTCAAGGTTACTACGTATGCAGTTATAACCGATTCTGACTGCTTTGTTTACTAGTTGGAATTACAGTCTCGTTATTTAATAGACATACCTCGTATATACATATGCCGGCCTTGCCTTGGATACTATAGCATTTCATAATACACACATGAAAAGTACAAGAACAATAAAATGGAGTTCAGTGGCCATTTTGCTTGGCCTCTCACAATCCACCTGTACTTATGTGTGTATGGCGAAATTAAACTCCGTTGAATTGCAACTGGAAAATTAGTGAAAATGAATCTGGCAGGTATTATATAAGAGAAACTTAACTGAAATCAACATAAAGTAAGCAAATATACCTGGCTCAACTATTTTTTAGATGTCATTAGCTATTACACCAAAAGTACTCAACTTTAGAAGATCCTTGTATTGTTTTTCAATATAATTTATGCAGGCCACATATACTGCAATCCTGTCTAGTCAGTGGCCCTCCCCCAAATTGTGTAAAATTGATGTAATAAATTATCTTATAGAATCCTCCAATTATCCTTTAAATAAGTGAGAATAAAATTGGTGTCTCTACATTTTAATATCTTGTCCAGAGTTCCAATAGCCTCTATATTTTATGGTTGCATTTACATGGATTTCTTATGCCCAGAAAAAAAAGTCTTCCTTTAAAACTTAATTTCCATATTTCAGTTTATGTGATACAATAAAAAGATGCGTTGATTATTTATATGCATGTCCGTTTACCAAAATGCACCAGTATTTAAATTTTGAATTATTAATATTAATTTTTATTTATAGGGCGCCACTAGGTATCCGTAGCGCCGTACAGGGACAGACAGAAACACAATACAGGGTGAGACAGCACGGTACAGTTAACAAAGAGCACAGTAATTCAGAGCTCAATGTACAGCTAGATGAGAGGTGAGAGCCCCCAGCTAGGTAGAGAGAGGGGTAGAAGGGCAGGAGGACCTCACGGAAGAGACAAGGAGCTGGAGAGCAGAGTTAAGGTGGTGGAGAACAGAAGGAGAGGAGGCCCTGCTCGAAGGAGCGTACAATCTAAGCGGAGGGTAGGACGGACAGAGACGCAATGGTAGGAGGAGGAAATGGGGAGAACGGAGGCAGAGACGGAGAGGGGGGGGAGAGGAGAATGAAAAGGAGGGAGGTGAATGAAAAGGAATGAGAATGAAAAGGAGGGAGAATATTTTAGGTTTACGGACCCTTTTATTTGAAGAGATGTAATAGGGGCGGCCAAACTTAGATTGAGTTCAGGATGGGTGTGTCACATAATTGTAGCATGCCCCTGATGATGCCACCTAAAGAGCCTTTGACATATCCCCAGATACGCTACTTTGCAAGTGTATAAAAATATCTGATAATTATGATAACACCAGCAGCACTATCTAGCTGATGGGCTGTTTGCGTATTGACCCCTCCAGGGAGATAGCACTTCATTCATTAGTTTCACAGCTATTATTTTTTTTTCCAGTTATTATTATCTTCATATTGACGTTACTGTGATATTATTTGGATCAAATTATTGTTCATGAAACGGACCCTGTTCCAGAAAAGAATAGACTTCAAATGATTGTATCCTCCATGAAGGAACTATAATACACACATCTACTGGATTGTATGCTTTTTACGCATAACTCAATCATATTTTATCTCTGTAATACTTACAATATTTCAGCTTGCATGGCTTATTAAACAAATTATGCATTTAGATCTTTTGTTTGTTTAGTATTCGTATTGTCAAATATCTCAAAGCTGCATTCACAAATAAAGTGAAAAAAATCACCCTACCCATCGCTCCTTTCACCATGGCCTGGGGGGGCGGTTTCTTTTCTTGGAGCTACATCGTTTGTCTCACAGCCCCGGCTGAAAGCTGCGGAGGGGGGTCTGAAAGTGTGGATGCAGCTTGCAGATTCTTATTGGTCTACCCACTCACATCCATCTCAAGCTCCATTTTAATATTTGTGAAACAATAATTCCTATGGCTAACCAAGGGTGTCTATTCAATATCTCAAATTGTATTAATACATAAAATATACAGAACTTAGTGCTCAAACAGGTAGTAAGTGCCTGCCCTTTTCATCACACCTTTAAAACACTTTTTACTATAGACAAAATATACTCTGTTACCTCAATAGGGACATTCTTTGAAAGTTCTTTCTTATACCTGTGAAATAGTAAGTAAACAAATTAATTTGGTAAATTCAATAAGCAATTTCCATGGCATTCATCATTTTATTGGCCACAGACGTCACAGTCAGGAAGGAAATTGGTATTAGGGCATAAGAACCTTTGCCAGTACTTTATCAAGGTAATATTGAATGCCATCTTCCTATTCAGTCTGTCACGGTTCAGACCAGGGGGTAAATGTATCAATCTGCGGGTTCTTCAACACCCGCGTGTTCAGCCTCTTCCGCGATTAAATTTCAAGCGGCGCTGCATTGTAAAGGGAAGTTAACCCTTTACAATGCAGCGCCGCTTGAAATTTAATCGCGGAAGAGGCTGAACACGCGGGTGTTGAAGAACCCGCAGATTGATACATTTACCCCCAGGAGTCAGAATGTCATGCGTCAGATCCAAGTTCTGGCGAACTCCCTCTGTACTCCTCCTTTGGAGCGTCGGTGTCTGCTCCTTCTCGATGCCGCTCTCAACTCTGCTATAGTTGCAGGTGTGCAGCTGTTTAGTGATCTCATAAGTGGGATCAGGTGACTGCAGATATCACCAAGCCTGTCTAGTTTGAAGCCGTGATCAGTCAGCAGTGAAGCTCAAACCTCCTTGCTGGGGTCCCTATTGAAAACTAGGAGTTTGTTAGACTCTATTCCTGCCAGCACCTATCCAAGCTGGCAATAGAGAATACACTACATTCCGTTCTGACCGTGACACCGTCCGTTCAGCTCTATTACATTGATTAATGGTATGCATTAGACCAGTGCAAGAAGTGGGGCGGTATGTGCCGGAATGACATACCTGCACTTCTCTGCTCCACTTCAGGAGCATCCAGGGTCGGCAGTTAGTGGGGAAAGCAACTCAGAGGAGCACCATGCTGGAGAGGCGCCCCTCCTGCCTGTCCATGGGAGTTGCTGCGGCATGCAGCTTCCATGGCCAAACAGGAGACAGATGAAAGAAGCTCACAGAAAGGTAAGTAGAAACAGAAGGGGGCAGCATGGAAAACAAGGTGATGAAGGAGGGCACAATGTAATGGGTACAGGGTGATGAAGGAGGGCACGATATAATGGGCACAGGGTGATGAAGGAGGGCACAATGTAATCGGCACAGTGAGATGAAGGAGAGCACAATGTAATGGGCACAGGGAGATGAAGGAGAGCACAATGTAATCGACACAGGGTGAAGAAGGATGGCACAATATAATGGACACAGGGTGAAGAAGGAGGGCACAATGTAATGGACACAGGGTGAAGAAGGATGGCACAATGTAATGGACACAGGGTGATGGAGAGGCACATTGTGATTGAGGGAAACCGGTTGATGAAGGAATGCACAATGTAATGAGGGGCACAGGGTGATGAAGGAGAGCACATTGTGATGAGTGAGGGGGCACATTGTAATGAATGAGGGCTCAGTGTGATGATGGAGAAGGCACTGTGAGATGCATGGGGCACAATGTCATGAATGAGGGCACTGTGTGATATGGAGGAGGCACAGTGTGATATGGAGGAGGGCACAATGTGATGATCGAGGGCAAAAGTGTGAATTCACTAGTGAAAGGAATAATAGGAGCAGGAACAGAGAGAGAGAGAGGATCAAGGAGTAAGGGAGGAGCGAGATAAGCAGGATGTGAGACACAGTGGAGAGCAGATAGGGAAGGAGAGAAGGGAATACCTGCAAGGAAATAGGGGCACATAGCAACAGAGAAAGGTATCAGAAAAGGGAAAGATAAAGGGTAACTTAATAGATATAAGGGAGATATTTTGGATAGTTTTATTATAATATGGAGATATAAGGGAAAATGTAAGTACACAAAGGAGACAGGAGGGAGATGTGGAGGGACACATAGGAAAGTTATGGGACACAGCAGAGTTGGGGGACACAGGGAGGATAGCTTTGCATCATTTAATGTTTTATATTATACTATAGAGTGTTAAAATGCATCTATCAAAATCCTTAAACCTTTGGGGAGCCGAATCCTTCATTTCAAAGTGGAAGTTCCAAACCAGCACTTCTAAATTTCCACTTCGACCACTGCAATAGACATAGTGTTTGTTTCCACTGATGCTTATGTAAATGAGTTCTTTCTGTGTAGGTTTTAATAATAGCTACGATTGCAGTTTTACCTTCTGTTTCCCTCAGAAATTGTAAAATGTACTTGTCTGGATGAGCTCCAAAGGTCACGTTTAATTTGAAATCACTTTCAAGCATTCTGCAAGTATAACATATATTTTCAGACAACTGATACTTCCTCCTTAAATAAAAGCAACAGTCAGTATTATAGAACACCTGCAATCTGAAGTATTTAACAATAGCCACATCCTGTTGTGAGATCAACACTTGCAAGGCAGCAGCTGTATTACTGGGCCTTATTATTAAACCAAATTGGAAAAGCTGAATGCTACCATCACTGCTGACATTGCATTCACTTTCGAGTTAATTTAGATACTAGTGCCTTCTGTATAAGTAATGCTTCTTCCTCTTCTTCTCTTCTATGCAGGCTTTAAAAGGGTATTAGCTTCAACAATAGAACATTTATATCCCTAACATACATAGAGGCACACTGTACCTTTATTGGAGCAGAGCAGCTCTGTATGTAATATTCAGTTTTTACATGTAACACAACTCTGCACAAACGTAGAGCAAAGCTTACCTTCACCACCTCAGAAGTGATGGAGGATTTTGGAGCAGGCAGCATTTGGGGGGGCACAGCACAACACATATCACTTGTGTGCCCGCACTCCACCACAACTCCTTGGCTGCACCCTCAGCAGATGGGAACACAAAAAGGCTGTCCAGAGGCAAATATGGAAAGAGTGAAAATGTGCTGCTCTTTTCCTTCATATCCACCTTGATATGTGGATTCCATTACATCTAACTGTTTACTAAACAATATAATAGATAACATATACTATATTTAATAAACATATATATGCAAATGCTTGGACAAATAAATAAATATATATATATATATATATATATATATATATATATATATCTATAATATAAATGCTTAGTGGTGTGTGTTAGTCTGTCTGTGTGTGTGTGTGTGTGTGTGTGTGTGTGTGTGTGTGTGTGTGTGTGTGGAAAAAATAAAACCAAGCTGCAGCGCCACCTGCTGGGCGGAGTTATACACTGACCTACTAAATTCTTAGTGTGTGTGGGAAAAAAAAGTGTGCTGTCCCGCTGCTCTGATTGTGTTTAAAACACAATCAGAGCAGCCGGGCAGCATACTGTCACTGCTGAACGGACCTGCACAGTGTGCAGCTGTCGACAGCAAGCCCCTGGTAGGGGGGTCTGCCCACTGCCACTGGCGTAGCAGTGGGCAGATCAGGGCTGAAAGACGGGCATCCACATCTAAAAAAATAAACACTTTAAAGTTATTTGTAATCATTTATGGCAAATCATACAAATCATTTTGAACATTGTGTTGTTTATGTTGTAAGAAATGTTGGCTCAAAATAAAAATGTACCTTCTGCACACTGGTATTAGCAATGGTGAATGACCTTAGGATGTTTAATTGACCAATCTTGGTAAACTTATATTATTAAACTTAACTTATATTTTATAACGTAAAATATTTATTTTTTATCTTACAATTATATTTAAACATTTATTTAAAAACACATACACATACCCCTTAATTGGTGTTAGAGGCTTTTTCAACAAAGTCCTGTGCTTATGATGCTGAATCTACAAGAATATATATAAGAAGGTTAATGGTAGATACTACACTTAAAAACCATACTCCCCTGGAAAATAAGTCTGGATGATCCTTTCTCTGGCCTGTCCCCCTCTCTCCTCTGCATTATCCACATCAGCTGCTGGAATGAGATCACCCGCTTCTTTACTGACTACTGCTGGTGTTAATGGTATACTTTGGTTTAGGGTCAAATTATGCAGTAGACTGTACAACAACACAATATCAACCACCTTAGCAGAGGCATAGAGACGCACACCACCAGACTTAGCAAGGCACCTGAATCTGGACTTAAAGGCCAAAGGTATTATCTATAACTCTTCTAGTGGCCGCGTGCAGTTCATTATATCTGTGTTGGGCAGGAGTCTGGATTCTAAAGGGATGTGATTAACCAGGATTGCCACCCATAGCCTGAGTCACCTAGAATGAAGCATAAATACAATTAGTTAATTAAATCACCACCCAAGAAAAAATATACCATCAGCCATGGGTTGTGGCATTTCACCATTCTGAAATGACGGCTTACTGGCACAGGATATAGGCATAATGGCAAAAGCCAGGATAGCCTAAAACAACACATTATTTTCATGTTTGCATCACAGACCACCTATACATTCATAGAGTATGAATGATGTATGTTGGTATACACTTCAACCCTTTGACGAGGTGGCCTCAGCCCATTGAGTGTGCAATCTATAGCCCCCAAGACATTAGGGAATCCTGAGAGCCTAAGGAAAGCTCCCTTTAACTCATGCCATTCACAATCCTGGTGGTGAAAGCAGATATAAGTAGTCAACAGCTGATGCAGCTGCTAAAACTGTGCTACTTTGCACAGTGTCATTTCAGGAGGAGAAAGGTGCAATTTATGACACAGAGGGAGAATACTAGACGTCTTTATTTGCGCAGGAGAAGAGTTTTTGTCAGGGCCAGCATTTCCTCCATATTGAGATTCAGCGCTGCAAGTAACCAACTAATGTGTGCCAGAGAACGCAGACAAGGAAAAGCTTTCTGGTCTACTATGGAAGCTTTTGAGGACTAACAGTTGATGGCACACTTCCATATGTCACGTAGTACATTTCAGTATGTACTGGACCTTACCATCGCAGCACTTTCTAGACAGACCACTAACTACAGAAAACCCATTTAACCAAGTGGGAGACTAGCAATTGTGGTGGTATACTATCCCAGGCGAATACCGCACAATATCCTGCTTGTTTGGAGTGGGGATATCCACGGTGTGCACTCTAGTGCATGAAGTCACCAAAGCATTGCTGGAAGCCCTTTACCATCACTACATCTCCTTGCCTCAAGGACAGCGACTAGATGACACCACCACTGGATATCCACAGTGTGCAGGAGCCATAGATGGAATACACATCCCTATCATTGCCCCCACAGAGAACCCTGCGGATTATTACAACCGCAAAGGCTGACATCCCATCATTCTGCAGGCTGTAGTTGACCATGACTATTGGTAAACATCATTTTTTATTTTAATGTGACTGTGTCTTATGATGTGTATCGTAACACTAAGTTAAATCTATTACATTTTTAGTTTCACAGGTGTGTTTGTTGGCTGGTCTGGACATTGTCATGACACCAGAGTACTGGCCAATTCGGATCTGTACCAGATTACAGATGAGAGGCAAGATGGCCCCTGTCCATCTGTAGATGTTCTGCTTTCCAAATGCAATTAAAACATATACCAGTAAGCAGGTGTATTGTATTCAGTAACCAACATTTTGGTAGCGTGTATATGTTTTGTTTTGTTTTTTAAGCTAGACATTATAGATTGAAAGATCTATAGGTCATTGCTGTCAAAGTTCCAATATTCTCTGTAAAGCACTATGTCACGAACACACTCCCAGCTGCCGTGACTTTGGGTGTTTGATGTATGAGGTTGCACATGATTCCAGCTCACAGTCTCTCTCTACCTATCACACCGGTTATAGACCTACTCAATCGCCCCCAAACAGCGCTCACAACCCCATACACTTCAGGTTTGCCACCACCTATTGAATATGGGCAATAGGACCCCAATATACTGTCCTACACAGGCACACAAGGCTTCTGGCTACCATAGGCTAACAAGGCCCCCACCAGCAAACAAAGAGTTAACTCTTCACACCTCCAGACTGTTACTCAAATGTAAATGCAAGCAAACACTAAGCTTGTCAATCAAATGTATCAACAAATCACACACCGGCTTTTAAAAGGTTAACTTGATCGAGCTATATTCTTCTTAACAGGCTAATGGATTTGTTAGAGTATCAAGGATGCCACATATTAAATTATAGATTTAATATACAAAAGTACAGGGCATTCAGATGTAAAGAAAACAATTATAACATACATACACAAGCAAAGCTTGTGTGTGTATTACTTACATGAGTTGCAAAATTTGTGCCATGGGAAATTGGCTAGGAATATGGACAGTTTATCAATGTAGATTGATTTTTGGAAAACTCACTTTACTTGCAGTTTACTATCAACTCGCACTTTCATACATCGATGAGTTTAAATTTGCCAGAGAAAATTGCTGAAAATGCAAAACCGCACCTTGATACATTTATCCCCAGATGTTAATAAATGCTCTAAACCATCTATCCTAGCAAAATTTTGTTCCTACTCTCAACAACCATGAGCTCCTCTAGGCAGCTGACTGAGGACTTAAAGATAAATGGACTGTAACAAAGCAGCAGAAGGCTATAAAAAGATATCTAAATACGTCCAGGCTGGGATTTCCATTGTCATTAACATCATTAAAAGTGGGAGTTATCTATTGCCATTATAATTGTTAGGGCTAATGGCTACCTAGATACACTTTTAGAACAAATATGGTATAGAGGTTTTCACCTTTAGCAGTCGCCTTTCCCGTAGTGCTAGTATTGCTTGCAGGTACTCGGAGACAGCAGGACTTCACTCTAGCATAGTAAAAGTTTATCAATGATGACCATAGCGCAGATGAAGAGGACACACAGGAGGCAGGAGACAATACCAGAGACAGTCCAAAGGTCATGGATCGGCAGCAAGCAGGATAAAAGTGACAGACCAAAGATCGGGACTGGTTGCAAGCAAAGAATAATCCAAAACACAGGCAGAGGTCGAGAGCAATCAGAGTTTAGGGAGAGTCTAGAGTCAAGCCAAAGGTAACCACGGGTAGTCAAAATTAAAGTCAGTCAGAGAATTCACAGAGTGTGCTGGTCAGCAAATGTGAGGCACATTTAGAACGCTATAACCAGCAGGAAGGCTAAGCCCTTCCTGCCTTATATACATGGCTGGCCCAATCAAGTGAGGAGAGCACAGATGGGATAATCAGCCTAATGAGGTTTTAAATTAATTAGGACCGAGTACACATGCGCCCGGTTGTTAGATTAGTCTGTTTGCGGCGGTCAGAGAGAAGGCGTCCTGGCTGTTGCCCTGGTGGCAGCTGGGATGCAGTATCAGGAAATGATGTCCAGGCTGTCAGGGCAACAGTTGGGACGCGGCTCCTGGTGAGAGACTAGTCGCAGTGGTGGTGACTCATAACTTTAACACAAGATCCAGAAGACACAGAAAAATCTCTTATAGAACTGCTGTTGTATACTTGTTAAATATATAAAGCAGAAAGAACATATCAATGTAAATTGTCTGCTTAATAGTTTAGCTGATAGTACTTGTCCAGAGGTCCACAGTACAGTGCTGACTGCACAAAAATGATCTGCAGAAGCTACAAACTTTTGGAACACTGCAGACTGATGAAACAAAAATGTTTGTTTTTGGCCACAACCACAACAGAAAAACAGGTAAAGCAATTGTGAACAAGAACACTGTGCCAACTGTTAAGCATGGGGTGCATCTATTATGCTTTAAGGTTGTGTAGCAGCCAGGGGCAACGGAAATATTTTCCAGGTGAAAAGAAGGATGGAGTCCACTAAATGTCATCAAATCCTAGAAGCAAAATTTCCAGGGTCAGTGAAGCAATTGAAAGAAGTTAGCTATTTCAACAAGACTTTACAGTGGCTTGAGCAGTCAGAGAAAGCTGTTTAGAGTAGTGGTAGTCAATCTTTTTTTAGTTGTGAACCAAAGGGTCTGGTTGACATTGTTCTGAGAACATGAAAAGAAGCAGTTTACAATAAAATCCCTAAAACAATTAAAGGATATTTCTTTTTATAAAGTCTTAGATAAAGATCCAACTGTGTAATTTCAAGGAACTTTGAAAACACTGTTACAACGAGCCCTGACCGAGAGAGTGATCTCTTTCATTTTTTTTGCACTGAACAACGTATCACTCCTGTTTTTCATTTTTTTACCAAATATTCACAAATCACTTGTTAATCCACCAGGGCGTCCCATTATTTCTAGTATAGGTTCGCTCACTTCTAATTTATCCTTTTACGTTGATCAATTTTTACAACCACACAGTCTTATGTCTGAGGTCATTTGTCCGTTACACCACATATCTTCTATCACATCTAGAATCCATAACATGGGATCAAGATTATGCATTCCTTACATTGGATGTACAGGATTTGTACACCAATATTCCCCATAAAGAAGGAGTGACAGCGATAGAACAGATTTTGAATGGGACAATGGGCTTGCAGATACACTGTAATTTCATTCTAGATTACTTACTATTCATTCTCACCCACAATTATTTTCTTTTTGACAACACATACTATTTACAGACACTTGGCACAGCCATGGGTGCCAGGTTCGCCCTGAGTTTTCCTAACATCTATATGGGTCAACTAGAGGAGGCACTTATCTGGCATGGCCCTTTTGGGGCGAACCTGGTATTCTATGGCCGTTACATAGACGATTTATTTATTATTTGGAAAGGGGGTCTTGAATTAGCTCACCAATTTGTTTCTTTTCTGAATAACAACACTTATAACTTAACTTTCACACACTCTTATGATTTGAAAAAGACAGTTAATTACCTGGACGTTACTCTCTCGGTTCAGGGGGACAGGATTATTTCTACTAATTGCAATAAACAAGTTAATGTCAGTAATTTTTTACATTACCAAAGTAATCATCATAGACCGTGGATAAATAATATCCCTAAGAGTCAGATGTCTCGCCTTAAATGGAATTTTACCCTAGATGCAGAATTCATGATACAAGCAACAATGACCCAAGATTTTATAGAACAGGGTTATACAGATAGCCTAATATACGAAGCTGTGAATTATGCAATGCAAAAAGATCGCAGTTCCATGTTTGTCCCAGGGAAGTTTAAGGAGCCCATGACAACCACTCCTTTGGGAGAAACAAAAGATAAAGAATACGAGGGCAATATATTGCCTGATTTTGTGTCCAAGTTCAACAATAAATCATCTCAGATTAGAAGGGCAGTTACCAGGATTTTTGAATTGTTAAAACAAAACTCAGTATTAGAGCCTGTGATAGGTGACAATATTAGAATAGTTTTTCGAAAAAATAATAATCTAAAGAACATGCAAGCACCAAGTAATTTTCAGTCCGATCCTATGAATTCTAAGAGACAAGGCACTTGGCTTTCTTTTAGACCTCCAGGTTGCTATAAAAGTAATAAATAAACTTGTCTTACCTGTGATTTTACAGTAAATAAAACTAAAGAAATTAATTCTACTTCAACAACAAAAACTTTCACTATAAGACAATTTATGAATTGTGAATCCAGATATGTAATCTATATGTTACAATGTCCGTGTAAATTACAATATATTGGAAGAACTACTAGGTCCCTTAAGACCAGATTTATGGAGCACAAAAGGAATATACAAAATGGTTTACAAACACATAGTGTCCCTAGATACCTCCCCCACTCCCACAGGAGTAATCCAGAGGTTGTTAAAACCATATGCTGGGGAACAGTTAGGGTTAATATCTAGAGGAGGAGACAGGTACCGACGTCTTTTTAAGACTGTGGATTTTTAAAATGCAAACACTGGTTCCAGATGGGCTCAATGAAACCATTGATTTTTGTGAAACATGAAAAGGTATAAAAGGTATATATTGTGGCTAAGCAATAGGAATTTTAGTCATTAGTACAAACAGTATAATTATGTTATTAAAATGGTCAATATGGGAAGTAATAGAATCGGTCATTAGTTTCTTGTCTGCGATAAATAAAAATTACAATATAAGAGATTTATTTATTTTTAGGCTTTTAATTTCCATCTCTGTAATACCTTCTATAGCCAGAATTAAGAGGAGAAATACCATAGCTTCCTGGGTAACACTCCTGTCTTCCATGATTGAGGTTATAAGTTCTAATCCATAGGGGGACTTGAGTTAATATAAATATTATATAAATATTTTTGGATGATATTATCAAGAATTATATATGTGTGTTATTTTTTGCTAGTCTTCTAATTTTGATAGAGGTTAAAACAGAGTGGTCCATTAGCTTTTTAAGATGTTTTTGGTGCTAAATAGGCTATATAATGTTTTCTCTGTATATAAAGTTATGTCTGCAAATATATTTCAACAACTAATTTTGAAGGTGGTTATGTTTTTTTGCATTTTTAAGCTTTGTCATTTATAAGAAAGAGTTTGTTTATATTTATACAAGAAACATGTTGGGAAACCAAGATTAAAAGAAAGATGTATAATAATGAACTTCTGATTAAAAAGACAATTAAACAAGGATTGTTCTCCATTCATCTAATTAAAAGGGAAATATATAGCACCCTCACAGGAAGTTCCTAATAATATTGCTGTGTCTTTGAAAACTTCTGACAGAGCCAGACGAAACTCGTCAGACAGGCTAGTTGACATATCCACCTCGAAACCCAGTTTATTCTAACTGATATCCACCATGAATTTACCAACTACTGTGCATTATCTGCTATTATGGAACAGACTACAAGTTTCTAAGGGGCACATTTATCATTCATCGGCAGAAATGAGAAATAGTTATCAATCCTTATCACATGGATAAGGATTGATCTATTTCTCAAATTTATTAAAAATGGAACACAGAAACAGCAGTTCCGAAAAACTGCTGTTTCTGTGATAAAAAAAAATCACACTTACCCCTCTCTTCGGGACGCGCTGTCTCTAGGATCTCCTCCACGTCATCTTCGTTCCTCTTCTTCTTTCCATTGCGCATGTGCAGTTCCACAAAGATCCTGGTCTGTCTGCAATTCTGCGAGCGGTGAGTGACAGGGAGGGATCATGTGATCCCTCTACACATGCACTGTCCAGCTCTGCTCTTCGGAGCAGAGCTGACAGCATTGGGTTTTTTCATTTCTGATAATGACATTATCAAGACAAGTTTCCGAAAAAAATGTTTTTTCGGAACTTGTTAGATTGCAGCTGGGAGCAGTCACCATACTGTTGAATGGTGACTGCTCCCAAAAACGAAGAGGAATGCAAAGCAGCAGATATCCATGATATCTGCTGCGATGCACACTTAATAAATTTGCGGAGGACACGGAGGCACCTTAATTACCCAGTAAAAGCACTATCGTGCTTTCTTAAATATTCCCCTAAGTGTGGCATTCCCAGTGAGGTAACGATTCCACATGTGGAGCTGGCTGAATACAGGCTTATCGCTGCCAGTGAATTTCCAAAACAGGAGGAATTTAACTTCTGGCAAAGTGCTTCTATCAGTGGGAGCCGTAAGATTAACATCGAATCCTCACTCCCTGGGACCACCCCTATTGGTAACCAGCAGTCGGGAGTTCGGAAGGATTTGCAGTTTGAGGTTTGACACCTCCCCCCCTTTCCTATATCTGCTACGTATTGTACTAAATGGATGTTAGTGAAACCAACAGTTATTCGACTATTGAACTGCATATTAAGAGTTGATATTAATTTGCAGAGAATAGACATTCCAACCTCTATATCCAGAAATCATTATATTAATAATATTGAGTTGAATACTCTATTGGAGACTGTTTGTGTATCCTAAAAAAGTTTTACTAACTTAATAAGACATCTTACAGATTATATGACAAAATACTTACTGCTTAATACAGAGATACTAGCTACCTATGCAGTATGATATAAATGCTCTTATTGTATTTTTTATTGTATATGTTATTTTACTACAGTATTTTTTTATTTTTTGGGTATACCATTATGTGTTTTTTAACTAATTAATATGTTTTCTATATGAACCACTGTGTTTTTATCATTCTGGTGTATCGTCATGTTTTGAGAATACTAATTATACACAATAATATTTATATTCTCAGTTGTCAGCACTGCAACCTCTTTTTTCCCTTTTTTGAGTTTTCTCTATATTCAGGACATAGCAAGGTCCATCTTTACAGCTGCAACACTCGAGTTACCTAATTAATTTGCCCAGTGCCAGTTTTTATCTCTTGGTTTTTCTTAAGTTTCCAATAAAAATGTATTGCATAGCTGACAATCAGGAGGGACCCGACTTGGGGCCCCCTGTCAAGGAATCCACACTTCTGATTTAAAGGATGGAAACAATATAGATACATTGTGTTAAGTGCGTATTGTCGCTAACCAATAACGATTGTCGAACCTCGATTTGTGTTTCCAAAGCACAAAGATTTATTCGCAAAAAGTAGTATAATATGTTCAAGCGAAGTGATAATAAATACAGCCGTTACTTATCGCAGGCGCTCTGGATCCAGTGTGCAGTCATTCAATCCTGAAGTCTGGGGACAAGATGTCTGAACACTAGATGTGAAGCTGCTGCTTATATGCACACAGAAATACAGTAATACAATGAAGATGGTATAGCTTGCTTCTATTGGTCCAGGTTTCAGGAAGGTCCAAGGGGTTGTCAATCATTGGCTAGTTCATCCTAAGGAATCCAAAGGAGGGGGTCATCTCTCCAGGGGGTATGCTCGGCTCTTCCCGCCAAGATTCCTTAGTCTTAAGTAGTCCATAATTCCCTATCATTCATAACTTGCGTATGCACTCTGTGATTCCTTCGCAGAGTGAACCAAACAGTGTAAAATGTTAAGAGGTTTATTATGATACCACACATGATATGATTCCTTCAACCTGTTCCATATATTTCACTAATATGCATATAACTTTAATATAAAACATAAATACTACTATATTTCGACATAACTGACTATGTGTTGCAACTACCATTAATGTATACTATTTTACAAGTATGCGTGTTTGTGCGAATGTATGGTAAAAGACCAAATACTGTTGCTGCCACGTGTAGTAGCTGCGTACGCCCTTTCACACCGTAGCGTGCCCTTGTACGCCGTAGCGTACCGTACGCATCTTTTCAGACAAAGACAACCAAGTTTGCTCGATTTTAATTGAAATGACTTTATCCAATTTGCTGACTTCGTCAATTGAAATGTAAGAAATAAAACACATTTTACAGCATATACAAAAAGTAACTTTTTGCATAATAGGTACAGTATATTTTAAATCTGTCCTAGTTTCTTCTAACATTATGCAATTCATTGATAACACAGTGGCCTGCACTCATTTGTTCTACTTATTTTCGTGAGATCATCAAAAAGTTAATTATCACTTACAAATAAATGTCAACGTATTTCACAAAGAGAGACTTAAAGCAGCCCCCACCATACACCATTGGCCTATCAGTAGAAGTCTACCTGAATCCGTGTCTGCAATAACACATCTTGGAAAAAAATATGTTTGTGTAGTATATAGCACCCAGTCATATTGCAAAAAACATTGAAAAATGGTAAAGCAAAATACATAAAACACATTACAGCAAGAAGATACATTAAAGTAATTTCATCATAAAAGCAGCTAGATTGCAATTATTATTAACCCCAGATGGAAATAAAGTATTCATTTTAAAAACCCATTCAGTTTCACATTATTATTATCTTTTAATTATATGGCACCACAAAGGGTCCGGTGCCGTACATAAAGCATGGGACACGACATGCAAGGCATTACAAAAACAAAATAAATGATCAAACCAGTTAAGAGCAGGCACACCGGGTAAGGATGTATAAGTGAAGGCCAGGACACTAAGAAACTAGAACTGGGGGAGAGAAATGGAGCAAGCTGAACCTGTGCTCAGGTAGTGTGGGTACAACTAGCAGGATCAGAGCATGCGAGGTGCAAAGGCAAGGGAGAAGATGAGACCAAGGGCATGATGAGGTGTAAAAATGATGTAGGAGTACCAAGGGCAAAGGTAGCAGAAGGAGGAGTACACGAGGATAAAAGGACCCTTCTCGCAGGAGCTTACAATCTATAAGAAAAGGGGTAGACTAACAAGAGACACAAAGCAGAGAGTCAGGGTGAGGGAATTAGAAGTCTGAAGGAAGAGTTGAACAAGAGCGAGTGGTAAGAGGGAGAATGAGGTTGAGGAATATTATGACTGGTGAAGAAGGACCAAGAAGGGGCATTTTTGGGGGGGCAGGGGATGGGTTAGACAGAAGGAGGATAGGCTTTCCTGAATAGGTGGGTTTTATGGGAGTGTTTGAAGTTATGCAGGGTGGGAGCCTGATGGAATGAGGGAGATCATTCCAGAGAAGGGGGGCAGCACGGGAGAAATCTTGAATGTGGGAGTGAGATGTGGTAACTAGATGGGAGGTGTGGCAGTGGTTGTTAGCTGACCGAAGGGTGAGAATGAATGGAGTTGGCCATAACAATAAGGCATGATCACCTCCTGTCAAACCCAAATTAACCTCCTGTATTCCAAACCATTTTAGCTTGTGGATTATTATTTGTGCATGTTATTAGGGAAATGCCTATAAATCTCAAGAATATCAGAACCTTTTTTAAGCAGTCTCATATTTTCATATATCCTACTCTTTATAAAACTAATAGTGCACCCAAAACATTGAACTTCACAGTTACATAAAAGCAAATTAACCACAAACATAGAATCAGAAGAAATAATACCTTTAATTTTAATTACATTTTTTCCTTATTATGTTTGCAGCTGTACCTAGACATATTTTTGTGTACCAAGCAAAGTGTGTCATATTGGAATGTATGTATGTATGTGTGATTTTTGCCACTATAAAGTTCTAACACCCAGTCCAGAATAAGCTGCAAAATTGGTCCTAGCCAGGGTTGCAGTTTTGAGGGGTATATCACGTTAGTACCCCTTGAAAGGACTATACTAACAGTATGTCTGCAGTTATTCCATCCAATATCCTTTGGTAATCACACTTCGCAGAGAACCCACATTGTTAGCCGCATTGTACAGAGACATCCATTGTCTGCCACATTGCCATCCATACTACAAAAATACCTCCAGTTGCCAGTTATATTGCACAGAGACTCCCCCGCTGTGCAGAAATTGCAGAGACTACACAGCCATATTGCAGAGAGAGCCCTCATTTAAAAACAACGGACTATGAATTAATTAGTTCTACTGTGTGCACCACTGGAATCGTTAATTATATGCAATTAAACACTGTGTTTCTCTTTCCTGGTTTTGTATAACAAGGTGGACATTTTTTAAAGTATAATTTTTAGGTATGTCTATGTCAATAAATATTTTAATTTTATAATTTAATTTTTGGATGGGTAGTATATGTTATTTGGGGAGTCTGGATGCGCTTCTTACAATCTCAAATGTTTTGATCAAATTATGAACTAATACCTCATAGTTTCATACAGATTAGTAATAGTAAGGATAAGTGATGTGTTTTGTGTTTGTATCCATTTGGGCATATATAATGCCATGCAGCTGGTACCCTGGACAGTATAGGAGTAACAAAGCACATGCTTATTTATTTTTTATTTTTACAATACTGCCTAATATTGTCTTAGGTGCTGTCCACCCAGCCTACTTAAAGCTATTTAGGTGTGTTTTATAACCAGCCCTTTGTGACACTTCAGTCTGCATACCTGACAGTTGATTGACATTACAAAATCTAATTTTGACATTACAAAACCATCTCAAGGGTTTTGTAATGTCAAAATTACATTTTATGTATATCAATTTGCCTCTTACTCTATAATAATCACATGCATAATAGGGCAGTTAGGAAACCCCTGTCCTGTAATTCAAAGGTTCAATGTTAGAAGTTAGAGTTTATTAATTACTGTCAATACAATATTTGCATTATTTTGACCTTACAAAAGCTAAATGCATATTATATTTATATGTGTGCCATTAGTAAAAAATCCATATCTTATTGCTGACATTTCTTACAGGTTTTACAGGAGCCACCATTTCATGCAATTTAATTTTTGCTCTACCTACTGTCAAAAATATTTTGACGACTCTTCAGAATTTTGACTAAATGGCTTTACTCCGTGAGTAGCTCTCCTAAAACTACAATTACTTCACAAGCTGAGAAGTGCTGATCTGACATTATTTATTCTGGGTGGTAATTATATGTAGAAGAATTGAACTAATTGCACTTTATGCCTGGAAACTATTGTAATATTATTTAAAATTAGATCTGTACGAAGGTAGGATAGCCGCTCTTGTTCAGTCATGCCATAGCAAATGTAATGGACAAATTAAGAATGTTTTTTTGCATGCAAATGGCCTAACCCTAAAAAGAAATGTATTTTTGTATAATTTAAAAAGTGTGAATGTTAAAGAAAATTGGTTCTAAATATATCATATATATAATATAAAATGTGTTGAAAAAAATGAACAAAGACGGAACTTACGTTAGAAAAATACATGGTATTGTCACGAATCCTGTGGATATTTAGTGGATCCCTTGTTACTGCCAGGTGATATTGCTCATTCAGGGGCGTGGAATCTAACAGGTAGGTGGTGTTCACCAGGGACCCCCGCAAGGTGGTATGGACTTCGCTGCCCCTATCCCGCAGGTCGCGGTCCCCTGGATGAGTGTTGGGCAGAGTAGTAAGCGGAGCCAGACATGGAAGAAAGTTGACGGCAACTCAGAGGAGTAATGGAGAAGTAGCACTATAGCTGATCCGATATAGTAGCACAGAGCAGCAGCAGGAGAGTCTCTGGGACAGTGGCCTTTCAATGGAGACAATAGAGGTACAGAATGACGGCTGATGGGATGATGGTGACTTCAGAGCAACAGCAGGAGAGTTACCGATACAGCAGCAGTTCAGAGGGCAGTGGCGGAATACAATTATAGCTGATCCGATGATGGTAACTCAGAGCAACAGCAGGAGAGTTACTGGTACAGCGGCAGTTCAGAGGGCAGTGGCGGAATAGAACTATAGCTGATCTGATGATGGTAACTCAGAGCAACAGCAGGTAAGTCACTGGTACAGCGGTAGTTCGACAGAGGAGCTACAGCAGGAGAGTTAGACCGAAAGGAGCCGGGTCCTTACTGAGAGTGAATGAACTCGAAGAACAGGCATCGGACATGAGGAAATGGGAGGTTTAAATAGTGCTCCAAAATGCCAGGACCAATGGGGAACAAGTAGAAGGTCATAAGAGAGGGGAGTAGGCTTGCACATGCACAGAGCAGATGGTAGATGTATCCAAGGGTGTCATCAGGATACCGGCATCACCGCTTACAGGAGGAAGGTAACAACGCTGGTGCCCGTCTGCGGGGCCGGCGTGTGACAGGTATTATGTGTATTGTTTT
This sequence comes from Mixophyes fleayi, assembly GCF_038048845.1. Taxonomy (NCBI): domain Eukaryota; kingdom Metazoa; phylum Chordata; class Amphibia; order Anura; family Limnodynastidae; genus Mixophyes; species Mixophyes fleayi. The sequence goes on along the minus strand of NC_134406.1, from coordinate 145,065,593 downwards.
TTTTATGTTCCTTTGGCATTTTTTAGTCTGTTTTTCTTCATTCCTGCAGATTGTGACTAAATGGATTGCATTCAGATCAACATAGCACTGAAGGTGAAACATGTAAATAAAACACTAAGAAAGTTACTTATGAAGCGCAAAATCGTAATTCTGCAGGACAAAAACACCTTTGGTCCTGTAGTGCGCCTCGAATTACACAAGCTCACCTAGATATCCTTGGATACACATAGTTAAGAGCAAGATGGGCACATAAGTGGGAGACTAGCAGTTTCAACTGGTAGAATGGAGGAGTTGGGCAGAGTGAGGGTATAACTATTTTTATCATCTTTTAAATCATTAAGTGCTGACATATTAAGTAGCACTGTACATTAAGGGTAATAACAATTCTAGCCATTTTTAGGGAAAAGTGGATGTGGATATTGTAAGGCAGTAGCTTGGTGTTCTTTTTAAGTTTCACACACACTGCTGGAAACAGATTCAAGACAGTTGTTCCCCATGTTCCGCCGTACCTGCTGTCACAAAGAATGCAGTGGTGATAAAGATGGCAACAGCAATGGCAGATTAACTCACTGAATCCAGCAGCTGAACTGAGATGGTATTCCAGTAGATGTTCTAAAGAACCCTTTCATTGGTTTGATGACTCATCAGCACTAACATGCCATTTCCCATAGCCTTCATAATTTTATAACTGTTTTGTGGGAATATGATTATGTAGGAGATAGAGCTGCCATTTCTAGCTAAGCACTTAGTAGGCACACTGGTGCATCTAGTACAGAAACAAGATTTAAAGTTTATAAAAATTACATAAATGTGAGGATTCACAACACTGGCTCCAGATGACAGCAGTCAGAAAACAATTACAGTGAGGATTCACAGCACTAGCTCCAGACAGCTGTATATAAACAGTTCACAGTAACAGCTGCAAACACCTCTCAATTCCTGTAATCAGCACATTACTAAGAACAGCAATCTAGCACGTCACCTCACCTGGACTACAGCACAGCTTTCTTTACTCTGCAATCAGCCCTTCAGTAAAAAGGTAAAGTCAGTCAGTACATTTATCTCACTTGTTTTTAGCCTTAATAAAGTCCCTCAGTTCTATCAAATCTTTGCAGGAGCAAAGTTTTGTTTTGGATTTCTCTGCTTCTGCTTTTGTGAAGGGCTCACCAGGAACTCCAGCATCCGGTGAGCTTCTTCTATCCTCCGCAGCGGCTGCTCCCCTATTGGCTAGGTAGGTGAGTCAATCAGGGCTCACCTTCCAGCCATTTGAAAGTATGGTGCCGCGGCGAACCAATCTGGGCTCACTGCGTCACCACGCAATGTCAACACTGCATGACTTTGGCATGTCCGTGGCTATATGAATTTAAGATGGCCACCATGTTAATTTCTGTCCGGTGGCGGAGGACGTCATGGGACTCTGAGAAGAACAGAAGACGCCAGCGGATGTGACAGGGATCCCTTGTAATGGCTGAGAGCTACCCCGCCATGAGAAGACAACAAGAGAACGCTCCGTGTCAAGATAAGGGGACGCCGGATGAGAAGAAGAGGGCTGCGGCAGAGGGCCCTTGTAAGGGCCAGAAGCTTCTCTGCCAAGAAGACAGGTGAACACAAGGCCGTATAGTTAACATAGTGGGCACAAGGCCCTTTCGTCATAGAGCACAAGGCCCTATAGATAGTGCTTTGGGCACAAGGCCCCTAGGTAGTGAGTGAGTGCAAGGCCCTGATTGTTTGGCTGGGCAGAAGCCCCAAGAGTTGTAATTGGGCGTCAGCTTGTTAGTGGGGCACAAGGCTCCTGACAGTTTGAGAGGGCGCTAGGCCCTGATGGGGTAGAAGGGTATTAGGCTGTTGTGGTTAGAGGGACATTAGGTCCCCTCTGTTAGCAGGGCAGTAGGCCCTTATGGCTTATTGCACGGGATAGGCCTGGGTTTGAGTAGAGTGCTAGGCCCTTGGTAGCGAAGGGAACACTTGGTCCCTTGATAGTGAATAGCTCAGTTAGGGTTGAGAGTGACATACCAAGCCCCTCTGGTTCCGGAAGGGCACCTGAAGTTCTGAGCCCCAAGACAAGCAGGCTTAACAGCCAGGGTTCAAGCGGTGGGTGTAAGCCTGTTGAGTGGCTGTGTCTCTATAGATACCGGTGGTGGAGGATGGGTGAACAGCAGCAGGATTGGACCACTTTCAGAGGAGAAGAAGTGATCATTCGTTGAGGTGGTCACTGGCAGGTAATTTGCAAATCTGTTTATTGTTTGTATGCCACCTGTCTTCTTTAGTGTACTCTCCTGCATGATCCAGGAGTCAGACCTTCTCTGCAGATGGTGCTGAGACGTAGAGTGGCTGCGGTGGATCCAAAGTGGATGGTAGGTGGTCCATAGTTTATAAGGTAAGACATCTGTATGCGTCTGTCTGATTACCCGCTGCAGGTGTTACACTTTGAAGAAGACTTGTTTTGTTTGACTGTTCATCATGATTCTCAATAAAAACAAAACATTTTTTATCCTTTTTTGGTGCTGGGTAACTAATCCGCCACAGCAACTGTTAATAGTGCCTGCAACTTCAACATCCTAACAACGTCACATTGTTTGTAACCTAATTTTATTATAAAAAATGGAGACACAAATATAACATTGTCAATTGAGCTTAAGGAAAATATATATCGTAAGTCATATGGTAATGAAACATAAAATACCTTTTCCTTAACCCTCTAAAACAGCCTCAGCAGAATACAATTTTCCACAAGTTCAAACTCTTTTTTGACGTATTTCGACTGTAGTTCCTAATAAAACTACTGTCAATGATTAGTGTACAAGCATCTGCAGCTGGTCAGTACTTTCTACAGAACAGGAACGCTATAACCGGAAGGGCGGCTAAGCACTTGAATAGTCAAGGCAACAAATCAGAGTCTCAGGTCAACAACCCTGTAACCAGCCACAGGAGGCTGATAATTAATTAAACATGGCCCTAGCGGCCAATGAATATTATTTATTTATTAATCTGCACACGCATCCGGCTGTTCCTAATGCTGGGACGCGGCGCTTCTAAACATTAGAGCAGCATTCAGAACGTTGCCTATGACATCACAGAGGGACATCCCAGTCTTCATGTTGACGGCCAGGACGTGGCTGGTGAGTGAGCAGCAGTACTTGGTGCACTGCCGCGACACATGACAACTAAACATTCTAGTTAGCCCGCACAAAAAAAAGCTTTCACAGTGTCATGAGAATTAATATATATTAAATTATTGATTTAAACAATTCAGAAAATTATTAATAATAAAAGTGCAGAATTTTATATAAATATTTTTGAGTGATTATTGAGTATATGAAATCATTAAGTAGTTAATTAGTCAGTGGCTGGGTACCTATTTAAAGGGGGTCTATTTCTTGCAGTTATTGAAGTCAGTTTTAAACTCCTGTTCATCCAGGATGTCCTCTGGTTTAAAGTGGGTTGGGATAGATAATCAGAATGTTCACAGTAGTAACATTCTTTCAGGAGATTGGTAGTGACCTGTCCCCTCGTGTAATTGTGTAAGTGAGGACACGGGTACATATGACATGCGCAGTTTCATTATGGGAGAATGGGAATAGAGACAAGCAGGAAGTTACAAGCTTAGAGTAAGATAGTGAAGGAACCAGATTTCTCTGCAGCACACTATTGTCAGGCACCGTCCCTGCTGTTCCTCCGTGAAGGTGGGACGGCTGCCTGATAGTTCCGGCTTGGGGCATCCTGCTGCTACGCAACAGGTATGCAGCGTCCCCGGCTGTTCTCGCGCCATCGGGAGCATGCACACTGACATGTCCTGTTGCTAGGCTAGGCTTGTTTCGACGGTCAATGTGTCTGACCGCCCCTCTGCTCCTCTTATCACAGCTTGCCTGCCTCTATTTATACCCTGCTCTGGCACCATTAGGGTGCCAGAGTATCAGGTCTCCTGTTCTCCAGCATTGTCGACCATTTTTCTGGATTTCGCTTTTAGTACTGTCCTTGTGACCTTGACCTGTCTGACTTCTCTGTGGATCTCTCTTCGGTACCACCTCCTCCTGTTTGTTTTTTGTCTCAGACTGTTCTGATCACTCTCAATCACTACTCTGGTAACTCTGTAGAAGGACAGCAACCTGCGGACCCTGTGCAGTTAAGCCCAAACCTCCTTGCGGGGGTCCCTGGACTCCGCACCTCCTGGTTCAGTGGCGCTTATACCAGTTAATGGTTTCTTATTATCTGTAGTCCACAGCGCTTAAGAAGCCTGACAAATATCTGATGTGAGACTCTTTTTAAATTAGTGGTGGAGAACTTTGGTTTCAAATTTGAGTTTGAACTTTTGTTCCTATTTTAATACATCTTGTATTCCGAAAAGAGAAAAAAATATGTTAATGGTGACCACAATGTAAAATAAGCAAATTATTGATAGATAAGTTTAGAAATAGTTGGCTGGTGGGTGATAGTTATTTATGGGGAGTATAAAAAGAAAAAGAGAGGTCAAAAACAGAGAATAGAAAGAATAATAAATGGCAGAGAAGAAGAAACAATTTCCATGGATAATACGTTTTATAATCTTAGGGAGGTGGGCCCACTGCACAAATGAGGCATCAGCATTGGAAGGACAATAAAATAAGTGAGGGAGCTTATGTTATAGGGGTTAGATGATTTTAGACAACCCTTCTTAAGCTAACCTGCCCCCTATCCAAAAGATCACAGCCCCTTTAGGATAAAGGACGGACATCCTGGGGCTTTTTATCTAATAACATACATACAGTCATGGCCAAAAGTTTTAAGAATGACACAAACATTATTTTTCACAAAGTCTGCTGCCTCAGTTTTTATAATGGCAATATGCATATACTCCAGAATGTCATGAAGAGTGATCAGATGAATTGCAATTAATTTCAAAGTCCCTCTTTGCCATGACAAGAAAGTGATTCCCTCATTAACACAGGTGAGAGTGTTGACTAGGACAAGGCTGGAAATCACTCTGTCATGCTGATTAAGTTAGAATAACAGACTGGAAGCATTGTTCTTCCTCTGTTGACCATGGTTACCTGCAAGGGAACATGTGCAGTCATCATTGCTTTGCACAAAAAGGGATTCACAAGCAAGGATATTGCTGCTAGTAAGATTGCACCTAAATCAACCATGTATCGGATCATCAAGAACTTCAAGGAGAGAGGTTCAATAGTTGTGAAGAAGGCTTCAGGGCTCCCAAGAACATCCAGCAAGCACCAGGACGTCTCCTAAAGTTGATTCAGCTGCGGGATCGGGGCACCACCAGTGCAGAGCTTCCTCGGGAATGGCAGCAGGCAGGTGTGAGTGCATCTGCACGCACAGTGAGGCAAAGACTTTTGGAGGATGGCCTGGTGTCAAAAAGGCCAGCAAACAAGCCACTTCTCTCCAGTAAAAACATCAGAGACAGACAGATATTCTGCAAAAGGTACAGGGATTGGACTGCTGAGGCCTAGGTTAATTTCATTTTCTTTGATGAATATCCTTTCAGATTGTTTGGGGCATCTGGAAATACGCTTATCCGGAGAAAGGAAAGGAGTGGGCTCACTGACAATTCATGAATAAAGAATAGTACCAAAGCATACTCAAAGAGCAATTTCTCCCAACCATCCAAGAACAGTTTGGTGATGAACAATGCCTTTTCCAGCATGATGGAGCACCTTGCCATGAGGCAAAAGTGATAACTAAGTGGCTCGGGGATCAAAACATCACACTTTTGGGTCCATGGCCAGGAAACTCCCCAGACCTTAATCCCATTGAGAACTTGTGGTCAATCATCAAGAGGTGGGTGGACAAACAAATACCCACATATTCTGATAAACTTCAAGTATTGATTAGTCAAAAATGGGTGGCCATCAGTCAGTATGTGGCCCAGAAGTTGATTGAGAGTATGGGCAAATTGCGGGCGAATTGCAGAGATCTACTAAAAGAAGGGTCAAAACTGCAAATATTGACTCTTTATAATGTAATTGTCAATACAGTCTTTGACACTTATGAAATGCTTGTAATTTTACTTCAATATACGATAGCAACATCTTATAAAAAGGTCTAAAAACAATGAAGCAGAAAACTTTGTGAAAACCAATACTTGTGTCATTATCAATTTTTGGCCTTGACTGTACATACATACATATCTATTATTCAGGTGAGTTTGGCTTTGACTAGCTGAAAATTAATTGTAGGAAGGAAAAAACTGGTCATTGCCATCAGTGATATATGATGTTAATAATTGACTAAGATTTCGATGGGCTTTGGTAACATACAGAATCTGCAAAGGATAATGGGGATAGGTAATTCCTAGTAGGCAGGAAATAAATGGTTTCATGTTTTCGTTTTATATACATTTGGTTTTATTTTTCATTTTCTCTTATTCTCTTATTTTTGTGTACAGGTATTAAGAAAACACCTTATTGGTGCTATGTAAAGATGAACATGTATTGATCTAGGCTCAGCAGCTAGATCTAGGGAAATTCTGCAACCCCTCTTTTCTTTGATTTTTTTCCCTTTTATTTTTGCCTTCTCATTACCTATTTTCACAGGTGTTGGAGAGGATAAGATGAATGTGTTGGGTGCATAATTTCCTGTTTCGGTTAGAGTTAACATGCAACAGTAACCCCTAGACTAAATACAACACTAAATAATGACAGTACTAGTTACTGGGTCCTGGAGGTCCACCAGAAATATTCTCAGTTTTAACTAGGTTTATGTGTTACATTGTATTGGAACTGTATCTGTGGTATTACATTTTAGCATTCATACTACTGTTTTTCCTCAGTTAAAGAGGAACTCCACTTTCTGTCAATTTCATCTTCCAAGCAGATTTGTATATTTTTATTACCCTTAAATCAGATTATCAGATACGGTTTGGTTTATATACTGGATACAGGTTTATCCACACAGAAGATCTGTTGATGTATCTAAAATCATCCAAAAAATTCTGCTTGGAAAACAACATCCCCCTTTAAGAGCTGTTTAACTCACACAGGCTTGGCAAACTTGGGTTATGTAAATAGGATGAGTAACACAAGTCCTTCATTTTAAATTAGTAAATCAGTGAGTGGTGACCTTTCTTGATTTTTGACATGCTGCGGAATTAGTGGCGCAATATAAATAAATGATGATAATGATGATGATGATGACATCACTAAATACATTTCTTATAAAAATTTCAGACACTTTTCTCTTTTTTTACATTAGCATTTAAGATGTAAAGTTTGAGTTAGTTATTGAATAGATATGAAGTTGACAAAAAATTACTTGACAAGCATTGGGGCATCTTGACATTTTTTGGCAAGTTAATTACATTTCAATTAAAATATGCTACATAATCTTTACATTTTATAATAATTACCCTTTGATGCACAGTTCAGAATGTAATATTTCACCAACTTGAAATATGTAATCAAAGTAGTATTCTTACTCTAATACAATATTGACTTATTTCTGTATTGCGATCTATCTAGAAATAATATAATCTACTCTGAACCAGCTATTATATATAAACTAACTATGGGAGGAAACAATATTCATTTCTTAAGGCATGGGGTTTAGTACAGACATTGCATTGTATATAAATGTATTTAAATATTTAAGAACTCTGATTTTAGTATCATAAACCGAGTATGTGTGGTCCTAGACATCTTCTTATTCTTTTTCGAATGTCATAATCTCATGATGAAAGAAGTCTTGGGTGGCAATGCATGCAAGGAAATAACAGTAGTTTAGGTATGAGAGACAGTTATATTGTATATAAAGTCTGGGAACATACAGCGCAGAAACATGGTCTAGAGACATTTTATCAGACCTTTGGTTATTTGTAGTTTGTTAGTCAATGCTCGTGTCAAACTGATCTACTGATATATAATATATGATATCAGGAAAGGTTATACAAAGGAAAAAGTCAATATAATGAAGTGTGAAAGCAGTTAATGATATAATATATAAAATATGTAATGAATCCAGCCCCAACACATTAGAAGACTTTTGATTCACTTTTCATTTGGGTGTTTCACATTTAATTTCTGCACTAACCCCTCTCCCCTACACAGACACATTTTTCTTTAAGGTTATTAAATATGTTTTATTCCTTAAATTACATGAATTTAAATAAATAATCTGTATCTTATACATAGTGATATATTGATTATCAAGTAGCATTTCGATTCTGAGCATTTGGTCCAGCTATCTAATAATTAATTTGACTTTTTTTTTTATCACTGATTTTTACATTGATTTATGAATATGGTATTAATAACATGTATTTAGTATTTGATGTTTATGTTGTTTTTATGGTTTGGTTTTTATAACACTAAGCACCCCACATACCTTGTTTACATATGCTAGGTACTTCTTTATTTACACTTGAATCAGTCTTCCTGTCTTTGGTATACTAATTAAAACACAATCATAAGATAATATCTTGATTAATAAAAGCCTGAAGCAAAACATTATTTTGATTCTGTCACAGTAAGTACTTGTCTTTCCTGTTTAGCTGTTCTCAATGGAATAGGCATCCGCTCAACTACACAAAGCCAGATAAAGTGTTAAATAATTTTCATGCTAGTGGATGTATTTCAGATATAGTTATGTTTCATCACATGTACCCCAAGGCTTAGGTCTTGGCACAGAACAACTATAAATACCATAGGCCTCTTGTATGCCATTTAACTTCTTAGTAATATTAGTTTGTTAAACATGTTTGTAATTTTTTGATACATAAGTTACTGTTATGCACCACAGTATTCAGGTTCTCTGTATACGTAAGCATACTTGATTGTATACACCTATTATTCATAACAAGCTACACAAGTTTTCCCTCTATAAAAGGAGATTCCTTGGCACATAGCCCCATAGCCTTAACAAAGTTTCCCATGAGGGTACAAACATGTTGGCAGCAGAATCGGAAGATCCCAGGCAAATCCATACTGGACAAAAGGCGTATTTTACCAACTGGTACACGCATTTTTGCTGAGAATTCGGTACACACATTCACCTGTATTGTATGATGGGGACAAGATGTTCTTAATAAGATTTGTGATTACTTTTATTGTGTAAGAAACATGGCTAACTATTTTATGTTGATAAATAAAAGGTAATGTTACAGATCTCTGGTCTCTCTCTCTTTTTTTCTTTCCCTTCTGAGCATAACCTATAAGGAAAGAGGAGCAACAAAGTATCCATAGTTAGGACCCTATTATAGTATCAGCAGCAACCTTCTTGAGTAAAATGTATGGATAGTGCTCAGAGATTTTATAGGAACAGTGGGGAAAAGAAAACACACATAAGAGACTTTTGCAACCAGGAATTACAAGTGAGTGCATAACCACAGAGGGCAATTCTTTTTGCCCTCTGAAAAAAGCTATACATATTTGGAAAAGAATTTAACTGCGTCTTTTTATGTGCGGAAAATCATTATTGTTAACCAGCTACTGAACCAAGGATCTTGGAACGTCACGGGTACCACCATGGAAGAGCATGGATGTCCACTCAAACTACAGTTACTGAACTGTTTATGGATACCATGTTACATCTCAACCAGCATGCAAAATTCTGCAAAATCTTTTTCAGTGTGCGATCTTCAGAACAGACCGGACTCGTAGTAGCTGGACATTAATACTTAATATTGGCACTAACAGATATAGTAGCCTGACCTGACAACATAGCAGGGCATTTCCCAAACAACACATAGTGGATTAATACATAGATTTACTGCAGCTAATGAAGACGTCTCACTCAAAGTTTTTGCTTTACAAGAAAATATATTATGAATATCTAATTTCCATCTTAATTTATATATGTGCTATATTTTTTTCATTAAGTCCTGGGTTAACTTCAGCAGTTATATTGGAAATTATCCCAGTAAATAGATGACAATATGAAATAACTTGAAGATTATAAATTACAGTCTGTCCAATATCAAATTGTAATTTATCCATGGGCACAACACAGAGCCATAACAGATATTTCAGTGCCTTGTGCAAGAGAGAATTCTTCTCCAGTGTAAGTAGATGTCTAGCCCTATACAAGCACAAGGCCATTCTTCAACCTCTGCTGCACTCTCATACGGACTACCTGATTCTGCTGCTGATGTTTTAAGTTCAGTTGCTGCTTGGTCGGATCCTTTTGGTTTTTTTTTTGTTTAATAACAGTTCACCCAATCAGCTCCAGAATCTTTCACATTTAATTAATATGCTTATTTTTGCCCTCATATTAAATTAATAGCACCCATGTTTAATAACTAGGCCTCATTCCTCCTAACCAGTCCGACATTAAATTAGTAGTGTTTACGTTTCATAAATAAGCCTCTTACATTTCAACCAGCCCCAACATTAAATGAATAGCTTTCCCATTTAATAAAGCGACATATTCCCCCCTGCCAGCCACAACAGTAAATTAATAACATTCCCATTTAATAAACAGACAAATTCCCCCCTGCCAGCCACAACTTTCCATTAATAACATTACCATTTAATAAAAAGGCTTATTTCCCCATGAGTCCCAAAATGAAATGAAGAATTTACAAATTTCGCCCCCATGTATTACAGACTATTATTGTTACCAAAGACATCATCAACTTTTGAATATTTTACAAGATATTTTTTTATAGGTATATTTAATTACTTTTTATGTTTTATAGTTTCAGTTTACCATACATTTATGTACCACAAAGAAACCCCCGTCCCCCTTCTCTGCAACCCCCAGGCCATTGAATTTGCACCTTGTTCTCTATAGCCTCTTTCCCCTCCAGTTCTTTTCAGCCCCTATCCCCGTCGTTCTCTCCAGACTCATTTCCTCCAGCCACCTCCTCTGACATGTTCTCTCCAGCCACCTCTCCCACCATTTTCTCCATTCTCATTCTCTCTGATCTAATGTAATTACCTTTTCTTCTTTTCTCTTCTTGCCTGCTTTTCTGCTTCTTCTTTCTACCTTCCTGGCTCTACTCGGCTCCTTTTTCCTCTTCAGTGACAGCATTGTGACATCATGACCTTGCAGGGAGCCAGGTGTCCCTTCATCTGTAGCTTGGCAGACGATGAAACATGTTCATGTACACCTGGGTCCTAAAGTATGGGTGACTGCTATGCCCCTTCGAGCTTGCGCCCTTGTTATGGCCCTGGCACAACATGGATTGACAAAAAAACAGATGTCATTATAACATAATAATGAAAGCAATTAGTGAAAATGTCTAGTCACAAGAACTGACACTGTAAGTTGTTCTCATTGGTTAATTTTATCACTTACGTAAAATCATTCCATTTTTGCAACCATTCTTCATCCATTTTTTTGACGTCTTGTAACCTTCAGCATGATTTGAATTTTTTATGAAACATGATGTTTCAGGGACTCACTGACTCCTTAATCATTACCACGTTATCATTCCTTCCATTCTTGTGAGTGTACTAATGTACTAGTCTCTTTTCAGACTAAACACTATGGTTAAAATAATTTAAATATTTAACTGTGCTATAAATTAAACAATATACTTTACTGTGATATAACTGTGTGTAAATGTGTCTATACACGTGTACATTACATACCTATTAAAATCAGTATAATTATTATCAAAGTAAATTAATATATCCCCTTTTTCTGATTCAACTCAATCAATCATCATAGCAAACTGTATTATCCAATAAGTTGTGCATTTTTAAGTTTAACTCTGACATATTTGGACTCTACTACTTGCAAATAGCAGTTTGTTAGAGGTTATGTGATGCTCTAAGTCTTGATGGTGCTCAGGTCATACACAATATAATCTGGTTATGAAGGTGTTAAGTTTAGCATATCACATGGGTGGATATCTGTCAATTTAATGACATATTTAGTTGAATTTAATTTAAATATCATCTTACCTATCATAATCCTAGCACCACCCATCATATTCTGGGATAATAATTTAGTCACCTAATTATTTCTGTATGTTTGTTTTGATACCATGACACATATTTGTTCACTGTATAAATGATATATACTGTACATAGAACATATACTTTGCCTCACTGTATACAGTTTCCCTGCCAAAACAAGTTTACAATCTAATTTTCTGTTTCTGGCCTAGACGACGTAAAGTAACTAGTCCAAGGTCACAAGAAGCTCACATTGAGATTCAAGTCAGGCTCTGCAGCCAGTCTCCCATTGTCATTATTATACAATCAGCACCCTTAAACATTGAGCTACTCCTTTTCCACGGTAAACAGTTCATTCCTCATGGCAACATATAAGAAATGTTGGAGGGTGGGTTAATTTCACTTTACAGTGTAGAAATATACTGTATACACTTTATTTTCTGGTCAGTTTATACATTTATACTTTTTAAAAACAGAGGACCCAAATGTGATATAATTATGTAGAGATCACAACCTCTAGATTATATACTAGTTATTATAGCTTAATATTACTAGTGGGGAAATATTGGGAGAGGGATTGTTGAGAGACATCATATAAATATGACTGGCAACAATCTATTAAAATGGATTCTAAAGCTGGTCACACTCATGTGGTCCAATCGTCAAATTAATGGATTTCTTGCCATTTTGGCCACAGAGGTGGGTGAGTCTTGACAGAATGAATTGCAAGTATCCTGAATTATTCAGTCGTCATTTGACCGCACACATGTGCCAAAAGAATCCTCTTCTTTTTCAGACCTGATCAATTAAACTATAATGAGCCTATGAGCATACCAGTGTTGGATCTCTGTGATCTAAAATTACCAAATTAACTGATATGTGGACAACTTTTGTAAATCTAAAAACAGGTTATTTCTAACTTTGTGCATAGTTAAATATTACCTGAGCTTTTTACTTGGTTATAGGATTTTGCTTTATATTGGTTACTCAATGACCATTCTACTGTGAGTGCGACCTATACGGGTCCTGATGTTAAAGACCTCCCCCATAGGACGAATCAGCATCCCTCGAGGCCCCCTATTTGCCGTCAAAAGAGCGGACTGCTCTTCTGAGCAGCACATGTGCCAGACCTCACATGCTCATAAGACAGGAGGTTATAGCAGTATTTCCAGGCACCTACCTAAGTTTGTGACCCGGCAATACACTGTTCTACCTCTGTAGTTACCTTTTTGCATGTAATTATTTTAAGTTCCATTGTCTTCATTAATTATGTAAATGTTTTGTGTCTTATAATCTGTTTTAAGAAAATACAAGAGGGGAAAATAACTTTTTTAGACAGCAAGGTAAAAGGTAAAAGAGTAAGATCACTTTCCACTATATAGAGGTAAAATAACCAACATTTGAAGCAATGTGGGTCATTCACAAACTAGAAGAAACTAACAGGGTCACCCTGCGTTGTGCGGATCCAATTTGTAATGTGTAGCAGTTTTTATATATTAGCAAATTATTAGGTAAATAGACCAAAAATGCAATTTAAAAAATAAGATTTGTTGCTTTGTCGTATTGTTATTATGTTGTGTTGTTGCGAGGATTCCTCCCAGCAGCAGGGCCATCTTTTCCATTGGGCACGATGGGCAGGTGCCCGGGGGCCCCACAGGCAAGGGGGCCCCATAGGCAGGGCTCCTAATTAGAATAAATAATCCTGCAAAAGAAAAAACCTGCAAAAAAAACCTTCAAGAGTCACTGAGCAAGTACATCTATCTATCTCTATCTCTATATATCTATATCTATATCTCTATGCATCTATCTATCTATCTATATATATATATATATATATATATATATGTAGGGGCCCCTGTACACTGCTTTGCCCGGGGGCCCATAATGTTGTTAAGATGGCCCTGTTCAGCAGTCAAACAATTGTTTACAACAACAAAATTATGTTTTCAATATTTGTCACAGTCGCTTTGTCACATTGTCGCGTTGTTGTTATTTTGTCTAATAGCTTACTTTTCTAATACTAAATAGCTATGTAAGATTTGGCAACTTTACCTTGAGAGCTGTGGAAGATATTCACCAACAAACAAACAAACTTTTTCTTTTATACATATAAGAGATACATTTCATTCTCGCAAATCAGATCTTTTTCCATATTTAATGTGGCCTTGCAAACAACAAAATTCAAGTGAAAAATAGACAATTTTTATTTTTATTTACCATACACTGCCTCCTCCCTGCGTCAACCTCTTCACCCTTCCCCCTCCAACTAATTACTTCACCTATTTCTATCTCCTGCCTTCGTCTTCTGTCCCTTGCAACAGTTCTAACCTTTTCCCCAGCTGTTGTAGCCCCCCCTCCACCCCAACACTCCTTAAAAGATTTTACAACACGTGCAATCTGCAACGAATAAACTGAGGAGGAATAGGAAAGTGCTTTAGAGCCAAGGCTCCACTATTGTCCCTTCCAAGAAGTTGACCCCTTTGACCTCACAAAGGGAAACCTTGGAGAGGATGGTGGGTGTGATGGTTGCAGATCAGGAGCCAGACACTGAGGAGATCAACAACGTATTGAGCAATGACTTCCTGAGTATGCCGGTCATCTCCCTGGAGAAAGAAGGCCGATAATCCGGCAGGATTGATGAAGACCCAAAAGTCAGGCGTGATAGCTAAGGGTACCCTAACATCTTTTCTCCAAACTAATGGCATATTTTTCTTTATTCACCATTAATACGAGGAGCATCAGTTACCAGTTTCAGTAACAGTCAATTCTTACTTTTCTTGGCTCTCAGAAGTGTGATGTTTATACGCTGCAGGAATGTGCTCTGTCTTTCTCTTTCCTACAAACATCTTGGCAGCCAGTAATCTCATGACCCCTCCTATTTGTCTACTGGTAACAGCTGTAAGTCTGCTTGAGTTACCATTCTTGTCAAGGGAAACCTCTTCACTCTTGATTGTGATGAGGAGATTGTCTGTGGTAGATCGAGATGTATGCAGGTCTGGCAGTTGTGCTAAGCTGGATGTTCACATTCAAGCTGATTGTGGAGATGGTGTCCGATGTGTCCTTGTGGAAAACAGTGGTATCTTTGGCGTCTGGTTCTATAAATTATACATGGAACCTGGATTGTCTTTGTGTTTACATCTAGGGCAGTGAAGCAGAATAGGAATGCAATGGTTTCCTGCTTTTCCTCAGAAAGGTCAGAGAAAAGCCAAAGGTCTGGATCAGAGCGAGCAATGTAGTACCAAATGATGAGCAAAAGAGTAGTCAAGGAACAAGCCAAGGGTCAGAACCAAAGAGCAAACAACAGGAACAGGCAAATGGTAACAGGAACACTAGAACTGGTGAGCCAATACTCTGGCACCAGAACATAGTGAGGAGGAGACTTAAAAAGATGGAAGCGGCCTCTGATAGTTGGCTGGTGATTTCAGCAATCAGGAACAGTTGACCGCCGACAGACTGCATGGAGTGCATCCTGTGGCCTAGCAACGGGACACTGGTATTGAGCATGCATGTGCAGCATGAAGCTGAGATCTGGAAGAGCTTCCCATTGCAAGAGTGGCAATGGAGGATAGGCGGCCATCCCTGGCACCTAAGGGAAGTGCATGGACGGTGTCTCACAGTCTCCCTCCCCCCTTTTTCACAGAACTAGTAGTTTGTCCTTTCAGAAATTGAGCCAAGAGGCAAGGAGAATGAAGATCTCTGTTTACCCAGGATCTTTACTCAGGGCCGTAACCCTTCCAGTGAACCAAAAACTGAGACTTGTCTCGGAAGGATATGAATCGTTAAGATCCATTCCACCTCAAATTCTTCACCTAAGATTGTTTTGACTGGAAGGGGAAAAGATCTATTAGAAAATTCATTAAGAATGAGTGGCTAAAGCAGAGAAATATGGAAGGAGTTATGCACTCGGAGAGAGGAGGGGTAATTGGAGTTTATAAGTCATGGCATTAATAACATGAGTATTGGGGAAGGGACCAATATAATGAGGAGTAAATTTAATGGAAGGCACATTGTCTGGTGGCGATGCGTAAAATGTTTATAGTGATCCAAAGTCTGTTGTAACTTGGGAACAAATCTGGGAGAAGTTGCGGACCAAATTCTGAGCTGCAGGCACCAGCGAGTAAGTTCAGTCTGAAACTATGGGTGATACAGGGTGTCTCCCAAAATGGTAAAGAAGTGTGAGATGCCAGTTGATTCGTGCTGATGGTTATTGTGCAAGAATTGTGCCTAAGGAAGAAACTCATTCCAGGAAGTTTGTTGTCCAGAACAAAAACACTGGAGATAAGATTCCAAATCCTGGGTGACTCACTCAGTTTGGCCATTCGTCTGTGGATGATGTACGGAGGAGAATTTCAGATTGATTCCTAAAGGTTTACAAATGGAACTCCAGAAGATAGAAACAATTTGTACCCCACGGTCGTCGGAGATGATGTCATGGGGCAGTCATGGATGTGAAAAATGTGTTGGATAAACAAAGATGCCAACTCGGAGGCAGAAGGTAATCCTTGAGCAGAACAAAGTGAGCGAATTTAGAAAATCGGTCAACTACTACCCAGATGCAAGTGTGACCATGACTGATAAGAAGATCTGTGATAAAGTCAAAACTAATGCTGGTCCATGGAAACTCTGGAATTTGAAGAGGGAGAAGAAAAGCAGCGGGAGATTGCCTGGGACTTTTATGTCGAGCACAAACTATCCAGTTTTGAATGTACTTCTGCACATCAGAGACCAAAAAGGGCCACCTACATGCCCTGCAAATTTAGAATTGTATGCCCACCTCAAGAATTTAGTGCGTAGATTGGTATCAACAAAGGAGCACCCAGTGGTGGGAGACCTGCTCGAAGGCTGAGTCAAGGCTAGAACCTTAACAGGGCTGATGATGGGTTTAGAAGCTGAAGAGGAGTTAAAATCGGAGGGAACAAAAGATCGGGAGTGAGCATTTGCTCTGGAATTCTTGAAACCTAACTGAAAAGTCAGGATTAACTGGAATCTGCTGAAGAACAATGACCACCGAGCCTGGCGAGGAGTTAAACTTTGAGAGGACTGTAGATAGGTGAGGTTTTTTATAGTCATTAAATACAGTAACTGGAAAGCGACCTCCATCTAGCAAGTAGCGCCATTCTTTCAGAGCGACCTTATTTGTTAGAACTTTCTTGTTTCCAATCCCATAGTTGGACTCATTAAGTGCTTGGTTTGTTTGGGCCCCCACAAAACAAGCTACAAATAGCTAAGCTGCCAATGTACTCTACTTTATTAAACCATATCTGCTTGTGCTTCATTTTTAATCTAATACTCCTCTGTGGATATCTCCATCTGATCCCTGAAGAACTGCCAAAGTTATGTAGACACAGGAATGGATATTACAATTGGAGTCACATTAGATCTGCTTCAGACAGACAGTGACACGGAACATGTGGATAGCATGAAATTTGTCATGTTGGAGTACTCTGCATTGAACAGAGATTTAAACCAATATATAGATGCAGTTGAGGAGACTGTACTTAAGTTAAAACGTGACCCACCGGATGAGATCCCAGATTTAAGAGAGCTTTTACACGAGAGATACACTGCGCTCCAGAAGAATAATACAGAGGAGGCCCTGAGGCAGGACGATAAATATGTCCAGTTTAAAGAGCAACTAAAGAGCAACTAAGAGACCTGAGAAAACAAATAGGTATGTCACCGGCCCTTGCAGACGAAGCTTTGGAACATGAAGATGAGGAGATCGCCATCACTCAGGGCACTCCTATAACACAGTTGGAGATAGTGAACCCAGTGAAAAGCAAAGTATGTGGTCACACACATGAGAGAAAAGCAATTGAAAGGATGATTGAAAACAAACTTCTGAAGGGTAAATCTGCCAGGTGTCCAAAAATTGTCTGTGATCACTCTGACATGAGTATATCGGATCTTGTGCCAGACAATGCACTAAAAAGAGCCATTGACATTCACAGCAAAAAGCAAGGTCTTCACTGAGCTTCTAATCAGCCCCAATCCCCCAAAAATTATAATATAGCTAGGTACCTTTGACGCAAAGTGCAGATTACAAACACTTTGTGCGATACTGATGAAACAGCAGCAAAGTGAAAGTTATGAGTAATACATATACACGTCTATTTAGACATCCATGCTTACATTACTTCTTACATTGTTATTTGTTGATGTTAGGAACCCCTCCAGCCGGCACAACACAACCCGGAATCTACTCTGCCAGTCAGGTGTTCACTGGAGCCCCTGATGGTGGGGACAGACTGGGCCGCAGACTGACAGAGGGTCGTGAAGTGCGTACCAGCTGGGGAGAACCCAGGCAAGAGGAGTCAGGTCCACGCAGAGGTCAAGGGCCGGCAGCAGACAACAGTATCGATGAACAAGCTGAGGTCAGGGGTCA
Organism: Mixophyes fleayi; assembly: GCF_038048845.1. Classification (NCBI taxonomy): domain Eukaryota; kingdom Metazoa; phylum Chordata; class Amphibia; order Anura; family Limnodynastidae; genus Mixophyes; species Mixophyes fleayi. The sequence continues at coordinate 145,047,377 of NC_134406.1, read as the reverse complement.
CAGGCAAATAGCAGAACGGGTAAACAGGCCAAAGATCAGGGTCACAGGAAACACGAGCAAGGTCCAAATCAAAGCCAAGGGTCATACACGGGGAGTCAAATAGAGATATCAGGATACAGGACAGGAACTAGCAGGTTAGCAGACTGGAACACAGGAGCTATAACCGGCAATGAGGCAGCAGACCTCATTGCCTTAAATACCAGTGGCCACCAATCAGAGCCTAGCTCTGAATTAGACACAGCCCCCAGCATAATTAATAGGCTGTATTAATTAGCCCACAGGCTAGGACATATGGTGAGCGCTGCGCCCGGCTTCCTCTCATTGCCGGGACGCAGCGCTGAAGCGTCTTCTCGTTGCCCCAGCAACGGCCGGGTCAGGGCCGGAAGTGACGTCCCGGTCGCCATAGCGATGACCGGGACGCAGGTAAGTGAGGCGCGGCGGCTGGGCACCGCTCGTAACAGTACCCCCCCTTGAGGAGGGGTTGAGGGACCCCGACATCCAGGTTTTCTTGGGAACCTCCTGAAGAATTCCCTCAATTGTTTAGGGGCATGGAGTTGTCTTCGCGGAACCCAAGATCACTCTTCTAACCCGCGGTTCCTCCACTGCACCAGGAAGTGCACCTGTCCTTGCACTTTTTTGGAATCTAAAATCCTTTGAACCACATATCTTAGTGGCTTACTCGAACCTCCCCCAGGCACAGTTGAGGATTGGCTAGGATACAATACCGGCTTCAACAATGAACAATGAAATGTGTTCGGAATTTTTAGTGAACTAGAAATCTTCAATCTAAAAGCTACCGGATTGATCTGTTTGGTAATCATGAACGGCCCAATAAATTTAGGCCCTAGTTTTTTACAAGGCTGTCTGAGCCTAAGATTTCTAGTTGATAGCCATACTTTCTGGCCCACTTTGAATGGGCAGGTGGTACGGTGGCGATCCGAAAAATTTTTGGCCGACAATGAGGATTTTTTCAAGGAGGACTGAACTTTCCCCCAAATTACTTTCAGATTAGCAACTGTGGAATGAATCTCCGGAATACCAGCAGATTTGAGAGAGTACAGAGAATTAGACCTGGGATGGAAACCGAAGTTACAGTAGAACGGGGAAGTTTGAGTAGATGAGTGAGATGAGTTATTGTAGGCAAACTCTGCCCAAGGCAGCAAAGATGACCAGTTGTCATGGAATTCTGAGGAATAACATCGGAGGAACTGTTCAAGTGCTTGGTTAACCCTTTCAGTTTGCCCGTTAGACTGAGGGTGGTATGCAGATGACAGACTGATCCGGATTCCGAGGAGGGTGCAAAAGGATTTCCAGAATTGTGCTATGAATTGTGAACCACGATCAGAAACAATATCGGAAGGAAGTCCATGGAGCCGGAAAACATGTTGTATGAAGAGAATGGCCAGATCTCGAGCTGTAGGAAGCCTGGTTAATGGGATGAAATGTGCCATTTTACTGAAACGGTCCACCACAACCCAAATAGTATTATGTCCTGCAGAAGGTGGCAAATCAACAATAAAATCCATGGACAAATGTGTCCAAGGTTTTGCAGGAATGGGCAATGGAAGCAATTGACCCACCGGGCGAGTCCTGGGGACTTTGTTCCTGGCACAAATTTCACACGAGAGGACATGACTCTTGACGTCAGCGGACAAGGATGGCCACCAGACCGTACGGGAAAGGATCTCCAGCGTCTTATAAACTCCAGGGTGTCCAGCAGACCTACTATTATGCTCCTCTGCAAGAACCGCCTTCCTTAGATGGACTGGAACAAAAAGACGTTGTTCCGGAGTAGTATCAGGGGCTAATTTCTGGAATCTCTAAAGTGTGATACTCAGATCTTGGGTTAATCCAACATGGATTATGGAAGGACGAATAATAGGCTCTGGGTTCGAAACTGGAACGTGGTGTGCCAAGAAACTTCTGGACAGAGCATCTGCCCGGACATTTTTGGAACCCGGTCGATAGGTGATCAGGAAATTGAACCGGGTAAAGAATAACGACCAACGGGCCTGTCTGGGATTTAGACGTTTGGCCGATTGTATATATTGCAAGTTCTTGTGGTCGGTAATGACAGAGATCTGATGTGGAGCACCCTCCAGTCAATGTCGCCACTCCTCGAAGGCCCATTTGATTGCCAACAGTTCCCTATTCCCGACATCATAGTTGGCTTCTGCTGAAGAGAACTGGCGGGAGAAATAGGCACACGGGTGTAGACGATTAGTATGAGGGTCCTTCTGTGATAGTATAGCCCCAGCACCGACGTCAGAGGCGTCGACCTCAAGAACAAATGATTTAGCTGGATCCGGGTGTCTAAGGACCTGAGCAGAGACAAAGGCTTTTTTCAGGCTTTCGAATGAGGCTACTGCTTGAGGCGACCAATTAGTTGGATCCATTCCTTTACGGGTTAGGGCGACAATGGGAGCCACGATGTCCGCAAAACCTGGAATGAACCTTCTATAATAATTGGAGAAGCCCAGAAACCTCTGCACCGCCTTAAGGTTGTTTGGTTGCACCCAATCTAGAATAGCCTGAACCTTAGTTGGATCCATGGAGAATCCCTCAGAAGAGATTATGTAACCTAAAAAGGATACTTTCTGCACCTCGAACTCACACTTTTCTAGTTTGGCGTAAAGGTGGTTCTCTCGCAGTCTTCGTAGAACTTGTTTAACGTGATTCTGATGTACAGACAGAGATCTGGAATAGATGAGGATATCATCTAAATAGACGACCACGAAACTACCAAGGAAGTCCCGAAGAACCTCATTGATTAAGTCCTGAAATACTGCAGGTGCATTGCTAAGACCGAACGGCATAACCAAGTATTCATAATGGCCAGAGTGCGTATTGAATGCCGTCTTCCACTCGTCTCCCTCCTTGATACGGATGAGGTTATACGCTCCACGAAGATCGATTTTTGAGAAGACAGTAGCACCTCTCAGCTGATCAAATAATACGGAGATGAGCGGAAGGGGATAGGTATTCTTGATTGTAATAAGATTCAATCCCCGGTAATCAATACAGGGTCTTAGTCCTCCGTCCTTTTTGGATACAAAGAAGCATCCTGCTCCTACGGGAGATTTAAATGGCCTGATGAAGCCCTTCTCCAGATTTTCTTCAATGTATTCCTGCATGGACTTGGTCTCCGGACCAGAGAGAGAGTACAGGCGACCCTTAGGCAACTTGGAACCAGGAATAAGCTTGATGGCACAGTCAAAGTCACGGTGAGGTGGTAAGGTGTCAGCAGCTTTCTTGGAGAACACATCCCAGAACTCATGATATTGTGAGGGAAGCTGCTCCGGAATAGACTGAATCACCCGCAGGGGCAGTGACAAGCAGGACTGTGTACAGTAAGAGCTCCACTGGACAATTTCTCCTTTTACCCAGTCCATGACAGGGTTATGACGGGAAAGCCATGGGTGGCCCAAGATCAAGGGAACTGATGAACAATCGATAAGAAGGAAGGTTATTGACTCTGAATGGAGAGCTCCGATTTTTAATTGTAGTGGCGAGGTCTCCCAGGAAATCTTGCCACCAGGCAACGGACCTCCATCTAATCCACAGACAGTAATAGCGGACTTGAGTTTTACCATCGGAATTTTAGCAGCGCGGGCGAACCCGATGTCCAGGAAGTTGCCTGCAGCTCCACTATCAACGAAGGCGGACAGGTCCATTGAACGAGCACTAAACATGAGCTGTGCAGGGATCAATACGGCGTTTTTCGGGGAGACAATCTGCAGACCTAGGTGAACTTTCCCCTCGTTCCCTAGGCATGCTCTTTTCCCGGCTTATTCGGGCAGGAACGGGAGAAGTGGCCTTTTGTGCCGCAATAGAGACATAGGCCCTGTGATCTTCTCTTGTCTCTTTCCTCAGGGGAGAGACGATACGCCCCCAATTGCATGGGTTCCTCACCATCCGTGGGAACAGGAATGAAGCCGGATAGGGGTGATGATGTCTCCTTTTCGATTTTCCGCTCTTTAAATCTCCTGTCGATTTTAATGGAGAGGTGCATCAGATCCTCCAGAGAGGTAGGAGATGGGTACTGCACCAAAGAGTCTTTGACCTGTTCCGACAGGCCAAGACGGAACTGACTCCGCAAGGCAGGATCATTCCATCCACTATCAGGTGACCATCTACGGAATTCAGCGCAGTATTCCTCTGCCGAGCGCCGGCCTTGTTTCAAGGCCCGTAGATGAGTTTCAGCGAAGGCAGTACGGTCCGGGTCGTCATATAGTAGACCTAACGCCTCGAAGAAGCGTCTACTGACTGCATGGCAGGACTGGTCTGCGGCAAGGAAAACGCCCAGGACTGGGGGTCACCCTGTAGAAGGGAAATGATAATCCCGACTCTTTGATGCTCTGATCTGGAAGAGCGGGGTCTTAATCGGAAATAGAGCTTGCAGCTCTCCCTGAAATTCCGAAACAGGGACCTATTTCCAGAGAAGCGATCCGGCAAGTTCATCTTAGGTTCACAGACGGAACTTAGAGTGGGTTGTGACACTTTTGCGGCTTCTTCTTGAACAGACAGACGCTCAGCCAATCCCTGGATCATCTGATATAAGGACTCAACATGGGCTGCTAGGGCTTGTGCCGGAGACGGTGAGGATCCACTTGCATCCATTCCAACCTCGTCTCCGTGAGTGGGCCGGTTATAATGTTAGGAACCCCTCCAGCCGGCACAACACAACCCGGAATCTACTCTGCCAGTCAGGTGTTCACTGGAGCCCCTGATGGTGGGGACAGACTGGGCCGCAGACTGTCAGAGGGTCGTGAAGTGCGTACCAGCTGGGGAGAACCCAGGCAAGAGGAGTCAGGTCCACGCAGAGGTCAAGGGCCGGCAGCAGACAACAGTATCGATGAACAAGCTGAGGTCAGGGGTCACAGGCAAATAGCAGAACGGGTAAACAGGCCAAAGATCAGGGTCACAGGAAACACAAGAGCAAGGTCCAAATCAAAGCCAAGGGTCATACACGGGGAGTCAAATAGAGATATCAGGATACAGGACAGGAACTAGCAGGTTAGCAGACTGGAACACAGGAGCTATAACCGGCAATGAGGCAGCAGACCTCATTGCCTTAAATACCAGTGGCCACCAATCAGAGCCTAGCTCTGAATTAGACACAGCCCCCAGCATAATTAATAGGCTGTATTAATTAGCCCACAGGCTAGGACATATGGTGAGCGCTGCGCCCGGCTTCCTCTCATTGCCGGGACGCAGCGCTGAAGCGTCTTCTCGTTGCCCCGGCAACGGCCGGGTCAGGGCCGGAAGTGACGTCCCGGTCGCCATAGCGACGGCCGGGACGCAGGTGAGTGAGTCGCGGCGGCTGGGCACCGCCGCGGCTCGTAACAGTTGATAAAACTGTTGTCTTTATACCGTTAACTAAAACAAAATAATAATCCTCCACCATTCTTTGGATGTTGATAGCTGATAGTAGGATCAGCTGGAGTTATGGCAGAGGTGTCACTAATTATGATCAATTCTTTTACAGTAGACCAGACCAGATTTGGAAATGTTGTGCTGAGTCATCTGCATCATCCCTGGGCATCCTGGGAAAGCTTTTTCCTAACAGCAGTTGAGTCAGAAACTGAAGGAACACACGTTGTGCTGTCACGTAACACTTGAGCTGTCATCTTGCTCACCAGGAGCTCCTTGCATCTCTTGACATCTGGGTCAGTTAGAAAGAAAAGACATAGCTCTTAAACCTAGGATGAAGCACAGTCACCAAAATGTAGTGATCAGTTTTCAAGATTTTGATAACTCTTGGATCCTGGCGAAGCGAATAAAGTATTTGAACTACAAGTCCGACATACTTAGCGTAATTGCTTTGTTTCAGCTCCTCCTTCAGTTTCTCAAGCTGCTTTTCCAAAAGTCTTATAAAGGGAATCACTTGACTCAAACTAGCAGTGTCTGAACTCACTTCACAGGTGACTACTTCGAATAGTTTCAGCACCTTGCACAAAACGGAAAGTATTCTCCACTGCGTTTGAGTAAAACACATTCCTCCTCCTTTCCCAATGTTATGACTTGTGGGGTAAGCATGGATGGCTTTTCGCTGTTTCTCTATCCTCGCAAGCATATACAGGGTGGCATTTCACCTCTTACTTCAGTTGGTGGCATGGTAAATTAATTTTTTCTTGTAGCTGCTGCAATCTCCTACATGCTGTTGCCAAATGTCGGAAATGTCCAGATATTATACGGGCTACACATCTCCTGCACGTCCCTGTCATTTTTCTAAAAGCTCTGCACCACCAAGTTTATTGTGTGAGCACAACAGGGAATGTCATGGAATTCACCCAGCTGTAATGTTCTCACAATATTGGTGGCGTTATCAGAAATGACATATTCGGAGGAGACTCCAAGCTGGATAAGCCATTTTGCAATGACATCTCTTATTTTTTTGTAAGAGATTGTCAGCTGTATGCCTTTTAGTGAAGCCAATGATACACAGAGTAGCCTGCCTCGAAAAAACCTGACATAGTTGGATACATAACCAAAAAACAATCACCTGGCGCTAAATAAAATAAAAAACACTCAATGGAATCAGATAACGCAGCTGTGTGAGGATGGTGTCACATCCCAGAACAGAAGATATCAAAAAAGAGAATTACACAGCGCTGAAAAATGGTTTCAAAGGAGTGAATCTCCCTTGATATTAATATCTGAGTGATGAATTAAAAATATATCCAGGGCAATGTGAAATACAATATAACGTTTTAATATACAGTTAAAAAATCACATTCTTCAATATCAAAAAGGTATATATAACTACAGAAATAAGCAATAGATAGATTTTATAAACTGATTAAGACCATCGATCGTAATAGCAGGTGTGAACACCAATGAAACTAATATATAGGATTTACAGATCATCAGTCATAATAACAATTTGAACACTAGTGAAACTGTTATATAGAGATGTGGGTGTGAGTTAATCTCCACAGTATACCTTGGCATAAACAGATCTTTAGCTGGTTCACAAATCCGGAAAGAAGCATTAGGTTAATATTAATCCCACTAGTGTAGACATTTGGGACTAATATATTTACTCCTCCGTAAGGCAAATATCGTTCCGGATAGAATACACTTGGTGTCTGTAGGAAAAGCAAATGTTATGAGCGGAGCTTGTGGGGTCTTGCTAGAGATTTAATCAAGTGTATAATAATGGCAAGAATATACACCCACAGTTCCTCCGGTATCCCTCCTCCGGAGAACTGACACTTTGTGTCTAGTGGAAAACACACTTAGCCGTCCAGATAAAAATAGTTGCCGAAACCACGGAGATTTGCCAAGGATTGAGATGGATCTGGGAGAAAATAGCAAAATATGCTCTCACAGTCTCTCCGGTATCGCTCCACATAGACCGCAATCTCACGCTGGCTCTCCAATACTCGTTCGGCTGTAATGAACTCCTGATGATGTTGCAGGTGTGCACCTGTCTAAGTTGGATACATGCTGCTGCTGTTCCTGCTGGTGAAGACGAATCACCAGCCCAGTGGGAGGTCACAGTCATATAATCTTTTGTTTGCCCACTTCCGCTTGTCACATATCTGTGGTTAAGTGTATAGTGGGTAGAATGGCATTTTGTAGCCCAATAATTACATTTTTACGAACCTTCTTGTACAGGTGAGGAATAGATTTTCTAGTAACATGGTGTTATGATGGAATTTGGTAACAGGGACACAAGCCTCAATTAACTGTTTAAAACCAGCTGCATTAATAGTGGATATTGGACGCAGATCTAATACAAACATAGTCGCCATGGCGTCTGTGATCCGCTTTGTGACTGGATGACAGCTTTCATACTTGATTCCTCTTGCAAAGGATTGTTTAACAGTCAATGGTTGTAAACTACTAGTAGTCTTCTTCTTGGTCTGCTTCTGGGATGAAGATTCACCCCCAGCAGCAGCAGCGGGAGTGAAGCTCAAAAATTCTTCTGAGGAATCCTGTATAGGGGATGAGTCATCTAGACTTAGCAACTTGGATGTAGAACTAACTTCGAACACTAATGAGGATATTTATGAGGAAGGCGTTGTGAGTGTAGATTTCAGGTGCCAGGATCAAGCTGAGAGAAGGGACCTAGCTGATGCTCAACTGCTTGTTGTCATATTTTTTAGCATAAGTTTCAGATTTTTTCAACAGCTTGCCATGAACTCGCTTCAAATGGATTAACATTAATGAGGTTCCTAGATGGTTAAGGTCCCTCCCTCTACTGACTGTGGCTTTAAAAATGCTAGAAATAGCTAGGCAACTGTTGTCAGGATTTGGATAAAAATAATTCCACACATACGGGGAGCCAACGTTCCCCAACCACTAGGGGGGGCGACACTCAGGGCTTACCACTAGTTCCACCACTGTGGGGATATTGAAGGGGAAAGAACCTGTGTCTTTGACTATTTGGAGGAGTTGTGGATTAGGGACTAGGAACTGCGCTTTCATCACATGTGTATGCTGGATTCATGGATTAGTGATTAGAAAATACGCTTCCATCACATGGGTATGCTGTATTCATGGATGAGTGACTAGGAACTGGGCTTCCGGTACATGTGTATGCTGTGTCTGCAAAGATTCATATCTGTCTGGTGATTGTATATGCGCATGTTTGTATTGACATCTACGGAATAAACTGCATTTTGGTTGCAACAATCTGCTTAGGTGATTTCAAAGAACCCACTAGGAAGTGCGGTCCTCACAGAGGACAGAGGCATTCTATTGTAGGCCGAGTACAGTAAGGCCGTATTTGCACAATTGTGAATAGATGCAAACTGTAAGTGTATGTGCAGTATACCCGATATTCCTGCTATTGCAGCTGTTTTAGGAAGCACAATTTTTGCCTGTGATTAGAGATGGTAATGATGCATATTGACCTATGCTTCTCACACAATAAGGCTCTTGGGAGCATTGCAGATAATCATCACCATTTATTTATATAGTGCCACCAATTTTACAGTTCTGTACAGAGAATATTTGTTATTGGAGTTTACAGTCTAAATTCCAAAACACACACACAGACTAGGGTTAATTTTATCAGCCGCAAATTAACCTACTTGTATATTATTGGAGTGTGGGAGGAAACCGGAGCACCCAGAAGAAACCCACGCAAAAACGTGAAGAACATACAAACTCCATTATCACAGATTGAATGTGCTGCTGGTTGTATTCAGTAAGTGTTTGTCTAAATAAAATGGTGTCCAGTTTTGTTAAAATGGTGTTGATATGTTCTCCTAGCAGACTGTTTAAGACCGCATGATGACCTAGGCAAGAAACGGGTTTGGGCCCCTATTCCAACATCCATTTGTTAAAAAAAAAAAACACATAAAATTGGGTTACAGTAATCTGGGCTCCTTAGTGCCCACTGGGCCCTAGGTGAGAGCCTAGGGGGTAAATGTATTAACATGCGGGTTCTTCAACACCCGCAAGTTCAGCCTCTTCGGCGATTAAATTTAAAGCGGCGCTGCATTGTAAAGGAAACTTCCCTTTACAATGCAGCGCCGCTTTAAATTTAATCGCCGAAGACGCTGAACTCGCGGGTGTTGAAGAACCCGCATGTTAATACATTTACCCCTAGATTGCCTACTAGGTGATCAGGCTCTGCATATATGCTCTTATATAGAGAGCTTAAAAGTAAGCTCAGGAATGCTGGGCTAATTGGTATTGTTGCAGAAATTTATTATTTGGCAGCTCATTTTCCTCCATAACATTTGGCCTTTAACCACTTGACCCCCTTAAACTTATGTTTTTCACTCTTCGTCTGTTGCACTATCCGTAACTCTTGAAAATATTTTTTTATAATTTTTTTTATAATTTTAGAACTTGTTTTATTTTCTACTGCCTTTCAGTAAATTGACAGTTGACAGTAAAGATTTGTAGAAATGGTCTCATGAAGAAGATTTTTTTTTTTACATTTTAATACCATCAGTAGTTAAATAGATTATAAAGCGTTATCTATATTTATATCAGCTTTCAATCCAATGCAGCTTTATTTTTATTTATCAATGACCTGATAGTGGTTTTAGTAAATATATTTCTGACACTAAATTACATGCAAACCTGGCTTGAGGACCAGGTGCATTAGGTATTACAGTGGTAAGGCTACAATATGGCATCTTAGCCTTGCATGCCAAAACACCTTTTTTCAACTTGGCGGCACACTGATTAATCATAGTGGGAAAAACTGTTCAGCTGATGACCTTTACCGGCATGTTTGTGAGGTCACACCAGAGTCTCTGGCCTGTGGCCACAAACATTGGCAGAAACCATGTTTGGTCCCAACTGTTCTGTCATAATGAGAAAACCTGTTCAGCTGATGACCTTTATTGGCATGTTTGTGAGGCCACACAGTGTGCCCCTGAACGCTAGGGTTTCTGGACTGTAGTCACAGTCATGGGCAGAAAGACTGAAGTGCACCATCAGTAACTTGCTTGACAGCGCTGCACAGTAAGGGAAGGTGCAAATCACAAATTTCAGTTAAGTCACGTAAATTGTATATTCTTATATGTGTGTTGGAAATGTGTGTAGTTCACATTGCAGAGATTATATTGAAAAATACTGTAATTCAAAGTGGTATTTTGCTGTAAGCTATTTCAAATTGCATTTTAATGCTTCAGGTAAATCAGGACACATAAAGTAAGAAATGTATTGAATGTCAGCTATTGTTATTATATTGATTTATACACAGTTTGGGTTTGAATAATATGCTTTAGCAGCATACTCCATACTACATTTATTTAAATGCCATCATTCAGATTACATCTAGTGCTGCGCAAGACTGTTCAGTCATATAGTCTTACTGTTTATCCATCTATATTCCAAAACAGAAGACTCAAGTATCCTCTCTGTAAGTGTGTCAACGTCCTCTCTGCCAAATATCTTATTTTCCTGCATTGTCATGGGTCCTCAATACTTCTGACAGGTATAATTTAGACACAAAGCTTTAGATTAAAGGTAGAACTGATGGGTGTTGATGATGAATCACTAGTTCTTGCCTTGAAGAGCCAACTTGAAGCTGAGTTGTACACAAATTAAGTAAACCTGCGGTACTAGATCACAAACTTTGCTTTTTCCATAAAATGATTCAAATGACAAATAAAAAAGCAAGACAAATGAAAGCTATAATACCTCTCTCTGTGTATATGCTGCGTACATGTGTGTGTGTATATATATATATATATATATATATATATATATATATATATATATATACATACACACCGATCAGCCACTAAACCACTGAAAAGTAAAAGAAGTGGGCTATATTAGGCAGCAAGTAAACAGTCAGTTCCTAGTCAGTGTGTTGGAAGCAGAAAAAGTGGGCAAACATAAAGATCTGAGTGACTTTGAGCCAAATTGTGATGGCTAAAATACTGGATCAGAGTATCTCCAAAACAGCAGGTCTTTTGGGGTGTTCCCAGTATGCAGTGGTTAGTACCTACCAAAAGTAATCCAAGGACAACCGGAGAACTGGCTAAAGAGTCATGGGCACCAAGGCTCATTGATGCACGTGTGGCGCGAAGGCTAGACTCTCTGGTCCCACAGAGCAGCTAATGTAGTGCAAATTGCTGAAAAAGTTAATACTGGCTATAATAAAAGTGTGTCAGAACACTCAGTGCATCACAGCATGCTGCGCATGGGGCTGCTTAGCCGCAGACCGTTCAGAGTGCCCATGTTGACCCTTGTACACTGCCAAAAGTGCCTACAATAGGCACATGAGTGCCAGAATTGGACCATGGAGCAATGGAAAAAGGTAGCCTGGTCTGATGAATCACTTTTTCTTTTACATCAAGTGGATTGCCAGGTGAGTGTGCGTTGTTTACCTGGGAATAAGATGGCACCAAGATGCACTATGGGAAGAAGACAAGCCAGCAGAGACACATGAAGCACACAAACTCGGTCGTCCACATGATGTAAAAGAAAACATGATTCACGTTCAAAGTGTTGACTCAACCTCCAAATTACCCTAGATCTCAATCTGATTGTACACTTGTTTTTTCCAACAATCTGATCGAATGTTGGAAAAACAACTCAGAGCAATGGAGGCCTCACCTCACAACTTACTGCTAGATCAGATATCATAGTTCACCTTCAGAGATCTTGTGTCAAAATTGTTTTGGCAGCATGAAGGGAACCTACACAATATTAGGCAGAGGGTTTTGATGTTGTGGCTGGGGTACGCTTTAACTATTATCACTATTCCGACAACTTTAAACCCTACAACTAAAATCCGAAATGATGAAAAGCTATGTGAAAATAAACAGACTTACCTTCAAGTCGACGCTGGACATCTCCGATGAAAGACCCATAATGACAGCAAGTGATTCCGATTCAACAAGTGGTCAGCAGTGCAGGCTGACGTCAGCGCGAAGTCTGTCAATAGAAATTTAAAGCGGCAATGTCGAGTTAAGTGTTTAAACACTAAACCTTACGGGTCCCCACATTGCCGCTTTAAATTTCTATTGACAGACTTCGCGCTGACATCAGCCTGCACTGCCGATCACTTGTTGAATCGGAATCATTTGCTGTCATTTTATGTCTGTTTATTTTCACATAGTTTTTTCAGCATTTTGGATTTTAGTTGTAGGGTTTAAAGTTATCGGAATAGTGGTAATCGAAAAAACGATTACCACCGGTGGCTGGCAAGCCACTCACTTTGTCACATATCCCTCCCCCTACCCTTACCAAGTTGAGTGGTGCAAACTTCGCAAAGAACACATCTCTGTGAAAGAACCTCTACAATTAATCTGTCCATCTGATGTTTTACGGCCCGAGAAAAGGAATATACTATTGTCTTTTAAATGTCCTCACAATCACTCCTACCAGCATACTAACTTGGACCTTAACTTCTCAACAACTGAGAACCCTACTTTCCAACACCTTATCTTCTCTCCCATGACCTCTCATCCATACAAAAGGATGCTACTGATGGCTTTCTAACTGTGGCCGCATTGTGACAGTGGGATAGGTTTTCTACCATTCAGAACAAGCCCTACAATTTTTTTTTACAGCTAAGTAGACTTCCAGTCAGTGAAACCTGCATAGAGCTTGTTCCCTTGTTCTACATTCCCCTAAGTGTCCGCAACCCACCTGAGTGAGTACAGCTTCCAAGACTAGTGGTACATGAACCTATCGTAATTCCAATTGCTTTACCTTCCTACCATTCACATTAACCACTCGAAATAATACATTAATTTTGACAATATATGATGGCATACAGTCTGTCGAATTGACAGGTCTCGAACTATCTCCAACATTATTAGCCTACTTAAAGACATGTTGTAAAGTCACATCATTTCCCTGATCACATGCAAATTTTGGCACATGCAACAGTTCTAGATAATTAGACTAGTCTATTCCCTCATCAACAGGCAGGGAGGGCACATCTGCAATGTCACCATCCAATGCTGATATCGACTGTTCAGGCTTCAGTGAACAATGAAACTTTCGTGGAAGTCCTGCAGTGACCCCCAGGATAGCATTCAAGGTTGACAGTTTCCAAAGACACACTGACACTGTGATTTCTTGTGCAGGTCCTTTAAGACTGGGCTTCTGACCGTTGAATCAGTTGGTGACATATCAGGCTGGACTTGCTCACAGAGAAGTCTTGTACCAGAATAAGCAATAGGGCAGCTTAGGCGGTATGGCAGCCACTACCTTCATGGTTTGGCCTTCTAGTCTAATGGTCAAAAGAGTCCTTTGCAACTAGATGGGCGGGCTCGGTTCCCCGAGATCCGAATCCCCCCGAACTTTGCCTCTCTGAGTACCGAGCTGAGCAGGCTCGGTACTCTCCCACCCATTTGGATTCGAAATCGAGTCAAAACGTCATCGTAACATCGTCGGAACTTAGAGCTCGGTTCTCGCAATATTTGAAATGCATAAATACCCGCCTAGACAGCAATCCATCGCCATTTGACAGAGGGAGAGAGCAGGGTTAGGTCACAGGCTGTATTAGAGCAGGGACATAGCAATTATTGTATACCTTATTCTTTCAATTATTATTAAAATTCTGCTAGCAATTCTATTAGCAATTGTTAGAACAGGAAGATAGGAGGATAGAGGAGGCATTTTTTTTAATATTTTGCACTACAAGTGCTTTGGGGTGTCTCATATTCCCCAGTGTGAAACATTAATTTTTCTGGCTGCAAAAAGTCATATCTAGCAGCACTATCTATTGAATATTTTGCACTACAATTGCTTTGGGGTGTCCCATATTCCCCAGTGTGAAACAATATTTTTTCTGGCTGCAAAAAGTCATATCTAACAGCACTATCTATTGAATATTTTGCACTACAATTGCTTTGGGGTGTCCCATATTCCCCAGTGTGAAACAATAATTTTTCTGGCTGCAAAAAGTCATATCTAGCAGCACTATCTATTGAATATTTTGCACGTCAAGTGCTTTGGGGTGTCTCATATTCCCCAGTGTGAAGCAATAATTTTTCTGGCTGCAAAAAATCATATATAGCAGCACTGTCTATTGAATATTTTGCACTACAAGTGCTTTGGCCTCATTAAAATGGATTCAAAGCAGTCCACATATGAGCAAGATCAGCAAGCAGGTGCTGGCACCAGTCCTGATAGGTAGTGTTCCCAGTATGTCATCTGGTAAAGCCTATGTAAAAGTACATAGTCTTTTTAAATCAGGGAAAAAAACACACACACCAAAAAATTTTACCGTGTTGAAGCGAAAACGAAGTGTAACTGAGGAAAAGTTAAGTGCCGATAAAAAAAAATTGCCAACATGCCATTCTACACACGCAGTGGCAAAGAAACAATGAGGCCTTCGCCTTTCTCTATTAGTGGCAGATCAAGAAATGTTACTGAGCCTTCTTCTTGTACGGTCACTCGTGACCAAGCAAGACCAAGTAATTTGGAGTCCAAAAGTGGTGCACAACTACTGTTACGCGTGAAAGCCGAGCTGCAAGAAAACAGTAAGGCATTAGAGGATAATGTATGCTCAGAATCAGAAATGACACCAATCCCTGTGGAGAGTCCATCCACCAGTGGTATGTGTAATCGTGAGCATTCTGTTAGTATACCCATAAAGAAGGGCCCTTTCAGCAGTTCTGCTGATGTGTGCCTGAACAGCCCGAGTGTAGCCGGTAATACACCAATTGAGGATGCCACTTTGGAATTAGAAGAGGATGACTGGCAGACTTGTATAGGCGACGAGGGCGCTAATGAGGATGTTGATGAGGATGATGCAGACAGATACCAAACTGCCTTTCTCAATTTCTATTTATATTCTATAGTCTATAAAGGCTGAATAGTTTTTTATTTTACTCCTAGTGGAGAGGGGGTCTGATGCAGACAGAAACCAAACTGCCTTTGTCCATTTCTATTTAACGTACAGTCAATGCAGGCTGATTTTTTTTTTATTTAGCTACAAGTGGAGGGTGTATTATACACTCAAAGATGATAGCTACATTGCCAATAGTCAAAGATGGAGAGGGAAGACAACAAGGTTTGTCTGTATAATTTGCAGGCAAGTGTTAGAATTAAGGACGGCCTACCAGGGATTAAACTGTTTTTTGCATACTTTATTAGCTTTAGGATTACCTCACTTATCCAAGAAACTGGTGGAGCACTAAATTAGGTCATTTAAGACCAAAGAAATGGTATTTTCAAAAATAGCAAAACAAAACCAAACAAAACCAAAACCAAAACACGCAAGGGCGGTTTTGCCAAAACCAAAACCAAAACACGAAGGTAATCCAGATCCAAAACCAAGACCAAAACATTGGGGTCAGTGACCATCTCTATTTGCAATCCTTGGTTGCCCCATGTGTGCAGCGCACTTTAACTCTGGGCAACTGCAAGACCTTGGCTATAGCCAGGATAGAGCTGGAGACAAGTGTAAGTTCACTCCTAGAGTCCATAACTGCCCGAACAACCTTGTTGTTCTCCTGCAAAGAACTTCAATTAAAGTGGGTCCACTAGTTGTGAAATTCCGGGAACAGCACAGATTTGGGCAAGTGAACAGTTCATGGGTTTTTGGGATCTAGTGCACTTGGCTTTAAAGTGTCCAAGCTCTCCGCACTTGAAACACGTCCGGTCTGACACCCTTACAGCTGGACCTCGTCTAGCAGCAGTGTACTCTTTAAGGAATTTGACTTTGGGTTTCCCTCAGAGGATGCCAAGGCCAAATCTTTGTCATGTTTGTTAAAGTTGCCTGGTACTATATACATAGACCAGATTGCCCCAAGGGTTTATAGACAGCCTCAGTATCTTGGCACTGCCTTGCATGACTGTTTGCAATCTTTTCAACCAAATAATGGGTCTGTTCTAGATCAGTATGTAGATGATTTATTGCTGTTCTGATTTGTTTAAATCATCAGTGACTAATACTAAACACTTGTTGCTTCATCTCTCAAAACAAGACACAAGATTGCAAAGGATAAATTACAGCTATGCCAGACCAAGCTCACATACTTGGAACACTGTCTCACCCAAACATTTGACAACTGACAGGATTAAGGCTATGTAAGATAACACTCCCGCAAAGCCAGCAACAGATTTGTACTTTCTTAGGAATGTGTGGGTATTGAAAAACAATGGATACCAGGTTTTTCTATATTGGCTTTAGCATTGCCGGAGTTAGTCTCATCCTCTAAACTTGAGCTTGTCATAGCAAGAGTCAGAGCAAGAGTCTGACTAAAGCCTGGGAATACCTGATTGCAAAAAATCTTTTGAGTTATACTGTGCTGAGGCTGCTGGTTGTGCTGCAGGAGTCTTGACACAAAAACATGTTCACACTAGCCAACTGGTAGCATTCTACAGTGCCAAGTTGGACACTGTGGCAACATCTCTCCCTACATGTTTAACAAGTGTAGCATCAACTGCTCTTCTGGCAAGTAAGAGCGAGGACGTAGTACTGGGACATGATTCAACTGTCTATATACAACATGCTCTCTCTGCCCTCCTAAATTCTGCCCAAACTAGACAAGTCTCCATAGCAAAAATTACAAGAATTAGCACTAATGGCACCTGCAAACATCAAAATTAAGAGGTGTAATATGCTAAATTCAGCTACATAACTACCATATGTACCTCGAGATGCAGAAACAGTGGAAGGAGAGTAGACTCTAACTGAAGGTAAATTTGGCAGGTATACAGATGCGCATAATTGTATGGACTATTTCAATCAGACCTTTACCACAAGACCTGACATACATAACACCCCTTTAGAAAATGTAGATTTTACGTTTTATACGAATGGGAGTTGTCATAGACAGACGAATTACGCACCAGTTATGTTGTTGTACATGACAAAAGTGGTAAAGAAGCTGAACCCCTTGATCCACCTCACTCAGACCAAGTAGCTGAACTCATGGCTTTGAGAAGAGCTTGTGAGTTGGCAGAGGGTAAATCAGTTACTATATACACTCTCTCTAGGTACGCTTTTGGGGTAGTGCATGACTATATGGCTCTATGGCGTTTTAGGAATTTTGTGACAGTGGCAAGCACAACAGTAGCACAATCACAACACATTAAAGGACTTCTGACAGCAATACAATTAACTAATGAACTAGCCATTATCAAGTGTAAGGCACATACATGACTAGTATCCCTTATCAAATGGTAACAATAGAGCAGATGAGGCTGCTAAGAGAGCTGGAGGCTCACTCATGAAAACAAATGTAATCAAATTAATGACCTTTGAAGCTCCCAGTGTACATAAATTAATAGAAATGCAGTATTTGTGTCCCTTATAGGAGAAGGCTGTCCGGAAGTCAAAGGAATGTGGTCGAGTGTCCTCTAGACTCTGGAAAGATGAACAAGGAACAGTAGCTCCCAAGGCATATCTTCCAAACTTAGCAGAGGCAGCTCATGGTCTGGCTCACCTGGGTAAGGAGGGTATGTGCAATTTGGTAAGAGCATATTGGTGTGCACTGGCTTCTCTTCACAGGCTAGTAAGAAAGCAATGTCTTGTCTTACTGTGAAAGAATAAGGGAAAAGCGATACCAAGAGAGCACATCCCACATTCCTTCTACAGATAGACCTTTCCAGGTCATTCAAATTGACTTCATCCAATTTCAACCCTGCAGAAATCTCAAGTATGTATTTATGTGTACCAATGTTTTCTCTAACTGGGTAGAGGCTTATCCAGCTGCCTCTAATACAGCTGTTCAGGAGTTTGTTTGTAGGTTTGGTATCTCCAAAATCATTGAAAGTGTTCGGGGTACACATTTTACTGGGGATGTCTTTTAGCTTATGTGCAAGCTCATGAGTATTGATAGTAAGTTACATACTCCTTATAGGCCACAAGCTAGTCGGAAAGTTGAGAGGGTAAATAGTACAATCAAGAATTGAGTAGAGTGATAGCTGAAACTGGAAAGTGTGGCCGAAAACATTGCCACTAGTACACAACAGCATTATAAGCACTCCTAGATCACTTCTTAAACTCTGTTACCTTTTGACAGACAACCTCACCTGATTGTAGATCTTCAAGATTATTCAAAATGTAATGATGAAGTGACTATTCAATATCTTATAAAGAGGAGCAAACAGTTGAGACAACAACAAAGAGATTTCAAAATACTGTCTCCTGATATGCAGACACTAACTGTTATGATGTTGAACCTGGGGAATTTGTTATGATCTGCAATTTCCTATGCTCAGTTTGCTTAAGAGAAAGGTGGGAAAGCACATACCAAGATGACCAGCACCACATCCTTAAAAGTAGCAGAAAGAGACACTTGAATCCATTCCACCCAAGTCAACAATCTGGAGAAGGTTGAAGACAAGGCTAAGACTGACACTACAACCCCATCACTCATGAAGCTGTTCCGTGAGAGTTAAAATCACAGTCAATAACATCTAAACCAAGGATCCTGCAATGTCTACTCTCCCATCATGAAGCAGCAGTTTTCCTGATTTTCTTTTTTCTAATGTTTTCCTCATCCTTATTTTTTCAGGACAATCTAGTTTTGCAACAGTGATCAGATGATGATACTGATGTTGTGGAGATGAACAGCACATTCAGTTCAACCTAACACTTTAATTAATTCAGGTGTAAAGAAAAGATCTGCTAACCTTGGAGCTCGGATACAGTGTGAGGGGCTATTTTCTGAAGAATATTGTATTTGAAAGTACTGTGACCCCATAATCAAAGAGAAGTGCATCCAGAGATGTCAGTTGAATAGTAATTAGAACCTTAGCGAACATCCATTAGAGGATTGTCATTCATTGGTGGCTAAGGTCTTAAACCAAACTCAGTGCTGGGTGTGTTCTCACATGCATGTAAAAGTTAGGACTGGAAGTTAATTACTAGTTGCACTAAAGTTCCAACATAGTTAGTATTATAATCATTTTTAGAACATCAGATACATCTAAAATATAACTTTTAGTAGAAAAAATATAAAATGTTATTTATATTAAAATACGCAAATCTACAGGGTTTCAGTTCTCGGTTGCATTGGACCTAAACAAGACTGCTCGGGGAACCCTAAATTATAGATATATACAAGCCCTGGCTAAATAAATTGATAACATTACCGAGATGTACAATGACATATTCAGGTATACGGGGAAGGAACCGCAAGCATATTAGAAGAAATTAGTACAACATAGAATGGTGCTAAATTATGTCACTGCAATTACTGGTGGACATTGTGTAACGACTTCTTGCTGTATAAACAGTACTTTTATTGTTTCATCACAATACAACAGCATACACTTCCGTCAGGATGACACTAGGCATCCTAACACTCGCTAGACACAATCCTTCTGTCTAGACACTGGCCGCTGTCTGACATTGGTCGCCCTGCACAAGTGCACAATACAGGTTTCAATACTTTACAGCCCTCTTCTCCCCTAGCTTAATTGACAGGTGACACTCCCACCTGGTCCTTAGAGAAGTAGGTCTCTTCAGGTGCTCTGTTTGATCCTTCTCATTGCAAACACAACCAGTCAGTTGTAAAAGAAAAACATATCCAAAGCACCTCCAGCATGCAAGTTAAATCACACTTTATACTTTTACTTTGTCAAACATATCTTGCACCTGTATACCTTTAACCCAGGAGTACTGCTATACATGTGTATAACACTGTCTGCAGCTTTTACCTACAGATTGTCAGTTAAACACACTGGGCCTGAGTCATTAAGGCAAAAAAGGAGTAAATGTTCTCTGGGACAAACCATGTTACAATGCAAGGGGTGCAAATTAGTTTATTATTTTGCACATAAGTTAAATACTGGCTGTATTTTCATCTAGCTCACAAATACTTATTTGCTTTATTATTAAAATGAAATTTAAAGTTGATCTAGGACATGCCCTGCCCCAACTATAAATCTGTTCACACATTTTAAATGTACCTCCCCCTCCAATGTAATATGGTTTTGCCCAGGTGCAAATGTTACTCCTTTTTTATGCTTTGCTCTCCTTAATGACTCAGGCCCACTCTCTCTCTCTTAAAGGCCTGTGGCAAACAGGCCTCTGAGAGGCCTGTTTGCCACAGGCAAACTATGCAGCTACTGGTGCACTGTTGGAATGAGGAGAGACAGTGGAAAGCAAAGACATGAAACATAAACCAGTCACTAGAAATCTTAAAACAATCAGCTGATGTCAAACATAACTGTCCTTCATGATCTTATCCCAACTAAACATTCTTCCTCTCCTGGTTCTAGCAAAGACTTTTGCTTTTGTGCTGCACAGGTACTATTGCAGTTATCAGCCAGTTTTGAGTAGCTGAGTGCCTGTTGTTTTTCTTAACTATTATTCTAAGTGTTGGAAACAGAGCCAGTATGATTGTTCTCCATAATGTTCGGCGGCAGCTGCTGCCCCCAAATAGGATGAGATCACCAAAGGAGGAACAGAGATGGTAACAGTAATGATAGTTGTCCTCACTGGCTCCAACTGCTGTACTGAGTTGGTATCCAGTAGATTTTTTAAATAACCTTATCCTTGGTGTGAGGACAATCCCTGACACTGCCATATAATTTCTGAATGCCTTCACAAAATTTTAGCTGTTTTAAATGTGTGGGAAAATGATAATGTTGGAGGTAGGGCACAGAGCTGATCTTAGGTGTAGCCATCTCTAATGCCACCAGGATTTAGGGGAATAATACATTGGTAAATATTAGTTTGAAGTAGTGTTTATGTTCCGAAAATATTTTTTGTGTGTCTGTTTTTTTTAAAAAGTATTTTAAATGCTAAGGCCTACTGTTACTTCTCATTCTACAAGCACAAGCATACCCAACCAGTTTATGGTTGCTAGAGCATGCTGGGACTAGCTGTGCCACATATAAAAATAATGATTTCTTAAATTTAACTATTTATTACCTTAACACCCAGCAGCAGAAGTTTTGGGAGGAGTATAACGCCTGCGGGGAACAGGACAGAAGCACACAAATATCTTACCTTACAAATGATGGCCACCTTCTGTCCACTTCCGAGTCACCCCAGCCACTCTCCTATCCCAGCAGACCAGTAGCCGAACCTCTGTCACCTCACTCTACAAGTGAGGCTAGTATGTACCACCCACCCCACGCATCTGGCACTAACTAACAACAGGCGGCCCGACCCTAGAACTAACTAATGGTCAGGAATGCAACTTCGCTAACAACTGGGTGTAGTGTACTCCCTAAGCCTCCTCCTTTTACCTACGGGGAACACTAGCCGGTGTTCACATTCTACTACGGAGGGCGGTTCCAAAAAACCCTCACCTAGGTCGTACCGAGAAGACTATGTTCTCACTATGGGGTCACTCATGGAATCCCAAGGACCAGTAGCCACCTGCACGACTGAGGCTCACTGGAGCAGCGCACCACCGGGGTGGCAGCTTCCGTATGGAACCGCCAGTCGTAACTACCGGAACTCGAAACGGCAGCGTTCATGCAAGTGGAACACCACCCAATCTGGAACCGCCAGGAAACCTGCCAGAGCTCAGACTGGACACCCAATTGGAACCACGGGACTGAGTGCTGGAATTCAAAAAGGCTGTGCTGCACTGCCATTGAGGTACCCAATCACTGCCTCAGGAAACCAGCGTAACCCCAGGGACGGGAAGACTACTTCCTAACTTTTACTTCCCTAACTGTGTATGTGCTCCTAACTACCCCTTGTCCCCACAGACACATATTATAACAGGAAAACAGCAAGGAAACAAGATCCTACCTTTAATGGGGGCCTGACATCTTGCACCTGTAAATAAACACACACAGCACCACTAAATACAATGCACAATACAGTATTCACCACACAGGCGGAATAAGACTTTGCTGCTGTATCTGGAAGGCTGACCATGGAATACACACTTATGCTATCTAAACAGACAGTTAAGTATAGCAATAACAGGAGCCTTCTGTAAAGATCTGTTTACAGTATACTGCTTTGCCTGGCAGTCCCTGCCTCCTGGACATTTGGACTTTACTATTTGTTCATTTTGTGTGTTTCTTTTCATATATTGCAGCAGTACCTCTGATCACCAGAGGTGCTGCTATTGTGCCTTTTATGTTGCATTAGGGGTTAACCCGTTTTCCAATCATCCCATGCACCTGGGTGTGTCCTCATTTCCCATACATATACCTGTTCCTCCCCAGCACACATGGCTGGTTATTGTTGTCCTATTCTGATGTCATATCCTGTGTTACCTGTGGATTCTTCCTCCTGCCTTGCTCCTCTGGTTCATGCTGCCTGGAATCTGTTCATACCCCTGCTTCCCTGCATTAGCTGTGTACCTGCTTGTTTCTGGACATTTATATTATTTCCTGCATCAGCCTGCACCTGGTAATTACCACTACTCCTGACTACCTGTTATCTATACTTGTCTGCAAATGAACACAGAGTGTTTTCACCATATTCGTGACTCCTAGCTGTACTTCTGTTTGTAACCGTGACACCTTCTGCTCGAATGTTGCCTAGGACTATCACCTAGCTTACTCACACAACACTGGGACTGCACCCTTTCTAACTGTGGCCAGCAGGGGGAGGTGAGACCTGATTGGCTCACCTGCCCACTACTGCCGGGACCTGCGAAAGAAGAGAAATACTCACCAGCGCTGGATCGCAGTAACGGTAAATTGATTTTCTTTTCTTTCTTCATCCTCTTCACGGGCACAGCAGCAGGATCCATCTTCGCCCTCTTCGTGGGCGCTGTGTGGCACATCTCCACAGGAGCACCAGTAATTTAAGCTTTGGGCTATTGTTTTGCTTTGGGGAGAGGCCTGCATTTTTTGCAGGCCTAATTCCTGGTGCTCATCACTCAACATTTGACAGGGGGACTCCTTGCTGTAGGTTTCCCTGTTATAGAGTGACCAACCCAGCCTGTCATAATCTGTTGCTGGATGCAGCTTTTGCGGAGGGACACCACATTGTTCACCATCCCCGCCCCCACACACAATTACCGCAACCAGCCAGGCTGTGAGCGCTAGTGCTTGGATCACTTTTGTTTGAGGGGAGCACTCTGTTTAAAAATTAAAATTTCTAATTAACAATAAAAGGACCTTTCATTTGATGATGATAAATGATGCCTCAAGTGTGTGTGTCCAACTCTAAATGAGCCTTTATTTGTAAAGCAAATATGTTGTATTAAAGTGATGTGTCTTTTTGGACCTTTTCTGTGCTGTAATAGAATGATGTAAAATCAGAACTCAATTTTTGTTCCAGAACAGTTCTCCTTGCAGCATTTTGGCTATGACAAGACCAATAAGGTTACCATTAATTGGGGTGAAAGTTAATGGGTCTGTGATAGAGAATGTTCCACCGACTATAGTTTAAGACGTGTAGCGCAGTGCTTGGAGGCAGGAGTTGTCAGCCAGATGAGAGCTAGGAGGAGTTATGGAATATAAAAGAATGTATGTTGTTGTGAGCAAGGTGATCAATGGAGTTTAGGATTAAGGAACGCCATTTGGAATTGTGTTTACCACACAGTTTTCACCAGCACGCATCCTTTGAGAGAGAGAGAGAGCTTTTTGTGAAGGCATTTTGCTTGAAGGGTGAGTGCCCATGATTTTAACTTCATTCAGTGATGTCTGAAGCATAGATGTGAGTATAGGGTCTCACAAAAATAAGCACCATTGATTTCCGGCGTTCTTGTGTTTATGTCTTTAGACAAGCACAGCTATGTTCTCCTAAAAAGTCTCTCTAAGAAGGATTAATTAAAATTAATTTACACCAGTCATTATCATCATCATCATAATCATTTATTTTTATAGCGCCACTAATTCCGCAGCACTGTACAGAGAACTCACTCACATCAGTCCCTGCCCCATTGGGGCTTACAAATTTTAAATTCCTTAACACACACACACACAGGCAGACAGACAGACACAGACTAGGGGCAATTTAGTTAGCAGCCAATTAACCTACCAGTATGTTTTTTTTTTGGAGTGTGGGAGGAAACCGGAGCACCCGGAGGAAACCCACGGAAACATGGGCAGAACATACAAACTCCTCACAGATAAGGCCATAGTCGGGAATTGAACTCATGACCTCAGTGCTGTAAGGCAGAAGTGCTAACCACGTAGCACCGTGCTGCAAAACGGAGTTCTCCTGACCAAGAAGCTCAAAAGTCGAAAAAGATTGTAAGGCTCATTCCTAGAGCTACAAAATTGTGGGTCCACCGTTCAAGTTATGTTTTGTGAGGTTATTTGTGTATTTTTTGCACAAATGCAGCCATTTTTGCAGTAAGCACTTACTCTGTTTAGTAGGCAAGCCTTTTTCTTTCTGCAAACGAATTTGTATGCATCCTTGTGACAAACATTGGGCCTTGACCTATACTTTCAATGGGCAATTTGTTCTGGTTTGCAAAAATGAGCAATAATTTATAAGTCACTATGATCACTGCGTTCAGTTTAGCTGTGTCTGTATTATGGATTTTTTAATTATTGTTTGTTCGAGTACATTGAATTATCAAGTTATGATTTTGCCTTTTATTATGCAAAGTACTCATTTACAAGACATTAACCAGAGTTTCAAGCTACAGTGCATGCTATGCATGGTTTGGAGGGTTTTTGAACTAGTCTAAGAAATGTTAATAATCACTCTAATTACTTCTTGCCTGTCTGTTAGAACAAAAATGTCTACTATGCCACACACATTTATACAATGACGCAGCAATAAAATGTTTATTAACTTTCATTGTTGTGTTGACGACTTAACAGATATGTCACTGACACAATCTAATTTCTGACATCATTTTGTACTTGTTGGAAAATTATGGTCGATATGGTTATTTTGCAAATTACATTCCAGTGCACTCCCTGAGGACCGGACTTGGGGAAACTTGTCTAAGGTGTAACTATCATAGTTGGTGCAGCTGCTATGTGGCTCAGCTAGGGGGACCACCTCCCGTGCCAAAGCCCCATGTATATTTGTGTTTTTTAAACCTTAAGGGCCCTTACAAAACATTGCTTTGGGGCCCACAAATGCCTAGTTACACTCTTGCTAACTACTGTGTTTAAGTTTAACATCACTTGAAATAAATTCCTACGAATGGAGAAGTACTCACTCCATTCATACTACTTGTTACAACCACTACTTGCTGTAATTTCTTGCAGCCATAGTCCATCCTATGGTCACCATGAACACAATGGGACTCAGCTAGGGTTGGACACAAGTAAATGTGTCCAAGCCCAAGTCCCTATGCATACTCAGGCGCATCATAAAGTTACTAGTATATACGCTTAAAGAGGCCGAACAAGGGAGAGAAGGGCAAGTACAGTAAGAGCATGTTAATGTAATTACAACACAAGCAGAGGTGGAATTACCTGCTGACATGCATACAAGGAGCTGCATCTGTTGAGGGTTCACGTGCAAAAGCCATTGTCAGCATTAGGCTATGAGGGACTGGGCTGCTGACACTATAACAAACAGACACTGCAAACTCACAGCATTGGTCCCCCTTTTATATGTCAGCCAGCTTTAGCCCATTCAGCACAGGGCTGAATTCACTAGGGGAATCGGGCCCACAAATACAGTGTGCCCCCTCCCCCCCAGAAGAAAATAGTACACTTACTGCCGCTGTCCTCTGATTGCTAACGCCAGTAAAAAAATGCTTTATTATTAAAATATAGTATTGTGAACTTTTTTTTTTTTTCCTATTCGTTAAAATTTCTTGTTCCTAAACATTATTTTCTAATGGATTCTGGAACTGAAAGCCCAAGTCCAGAGGGGTCTTGTTAAATAGACCCACATATCAGGCCCTTATTGTGTGCACTAAAGTGTGCCTAATTATTGAACTGTCTAAAGAAGCAACTGTGACAGCAACTCTCTCATTCCTTACAAAAAGTACTGTAAATATGTGTATTAATGTAATATACATAACAAACTAATGTAGACTTTTTGTGTCAGAAATTCTGCATTTTTTAATTATTTTTTTCCATTTTTGCTGCCCCTTTAACCAGATGCTTTTAAAAGTTCCTTTGTTTTGAATGCTTATAAGCACAGGAGATTAAAGATATTATTTATCAAGACCTCTTATAGCTAGACAAGCTTCTATCGGGCAAGTTATCGACTCAGCTCCCCGACGATACTGGCTGCCAGTGCTGGATCTGCGCATACGCAAACCATTCTGCTGGTTTGTGCATGAGCACCGGAATTGAAGGCCTGGAATTTGGCTCCCAGTTTCAGATTCTTATAAAAAAATATTACAAAGTTTACAAACAAATAAAAAAAAAAAAAAGTTATTATAAAAAACTGAAAAATACTTTATTTTGCAATAATGTATTTTTTGTCCCCAATAGCTACTATCACCTTCCTAAGATGGTGGTAGCAATTGGAGGACAGCTGCTGTCATTATTAAATAGGATTTGCATGGGGAAGTTTCCCCCTGCGAAGGCTACTGCTGACGTTCACCGCTTCGGGGGACTTAAATATATAAATAATTTCCTGTTAAATAAATAGAAAAAATATCTAAATCCATCAAAAAATCTGTTTTCGCTGTATCTAGGGCTTTTCAACTATTGATAAATAGACTCCTTTGTGTTAATTAGTTTATGTGTGTGTGAGGCATATCAGAATCATGTAAATTGGCTTACTCCTACTAGTCACACCATTTTCCTGAATCCCTTGTCTTAAAAGTGTAAATAGTCACTCTACTAATGTTACAAAGTGATATTTCATAAATGGACAACTTGTACCTTACATATAGTTATCCTTTTGGAAGATGTTTTTTTTCACTATCTTAGTATATAATACACTTAGAACCTGTGCCAGAAAAGCAATTGAGAGCTGCTGGATTATAGACGCACTTTTATAGATAATTGTTGACATAGGAAGATAACACATGAAAATGACATTTAAATATTTCTACACTTGAAAGCATTCCGGCTATTTGACACTTTGTATTATCTCTTGATAAGAGCCAAAACAAACACAGCAGCTGATAGTTCAATGTTCCTGTTTGATTTTCAGTGGCTAACTCTCAATCTCTAGAGTATATAATCAGCAGTATCAATTGTTATAAGAACCTGCTTAAGTTAAAAATGTCTCTGACAAGTGAAAGTGTACCTTTGTATGCCATACATCAATAATACTAAAGCTCTTACCACCGACATTTAGGCTGGGTACACACTACAGGTTTTATAGCTGACTATTGGGTCAATCGAGCAATAAAAGACTGTTTTTTGCAGATTTAGCCACACATGTGTATGTACGTGTATGGTCAAATCTAAAAGAATCCGAATGGTGGGTGACCAAGCTGATCATGTACAAATAAATATAAAAAAAACCTTACAAGTGTAAAAAAGTCAAAGCAGCCTAAACAGTTTTCAGAAGCATTAACCAAAACTTGTATAACAGAAAAAAATTGCAAACAAATTAAAACTCCTACAACAGGCACTTATTTTTGCAAATATATTAACGATTAATGAAATATATTTCAGGATAGACTTATATTTGCTGAGTTCCAAAATGATTTATCTTTGAAGTGTTGAAAAAAATGGATGTCATAATAGTCCCTAAAGAATCTTTATGATCTTTCGTTACTCTAGCAAGTCAAAAAGTTTTCTCAGAGGGTTGTGTACATATGACATAAAAGAATCAAGCACAATTGTATAATTCCGTTTAGATGTTAAAGATCACCCATTAAAAATAAAGCAGGGTGTGTACTTTTTCCATGAGAGATTGAAAAAAAACAAGCACACCCAAGAGGGAAAAGTAGTGTGTTAGCTACAGAAAAAACATACAGGTGTGAAAGCAGAGAAACACTTCCAGAAGCTCCTGTTAGGGAGTAAACTTACAAGAGTTCCTTAAAACATCAGCTTGTCTTATGTTTTTGTCCTCCTTCTGCCCGAGCATTCCTATTTTTCTTTAGTCCGTTTATATTGTTTCATATATCCATATATTCTCCAATAGCCAATGTCATATGATATTAGAAAAAGAACAATAGATACCGCTGGTGTCACTATATTGATGAGATTTTCTATATCTATTCTCTTATTTGAATAATAACCCCTTTAATATTAATCTGATGTTTGTAAGTGAGAATTTTTTTGGCCCTTACACTATATATTCAAAATAGAGATTTGTACACAAAAACGTACGTACCATTGGGTCTATTTAAAAGAGCAAAAAAAAAATTGTAAGTCTATAAAGATCATTTCAACCAAATGACAGCACAGTTTTTATAAAAGGGATATACAAAAAATAATATTGAAAAAAGCATACAATGAAGTTCAGGATATAAAGAGTCATTATTAGTATCAATAAAAAGCTAAAAATGAAAAAAGAACAATAAAATAAATGGCCTTTTTTAGTCAATTCACAATACAGAGAAATATAAACATTTTTAATAGACATTGGAGTATTCTAAAAGGAGATCCCATCTTAGCCTCATTACTTCCAAATAGACCTTATTTCATATATATATATATATATATAAAGTTAACCCGTGCATGATACTCATGCATTCTAGTCAAATCAAGCTACTTAAGGTCTTAAAAAGGTTCTTGTCATGCATTTGGACCTAGCCCAGGCCTCCTCAGGGGAAGAGCGTTAGTTACCGACGCAAGCGGCCTTTTTAATGTGTGTTCATGAGGTAAAATTAGGTAAAATTACCTCACGAAAATGAGTTTGACCCCTCAACTCGTAAATTTAGCCTTTACTACCTCTCCCACGGGGGGAAGGGGGGATGATGGAAGTTAACTGACTTGATTATTCTAATTTTTTTGTCAAATAATGTCAGTATACCAAATTTCAGGTCAATTGGATGAGCCCTTTCTGAGAAAATAGTTTTTTCCACACACACACACACACACACACGCTAACGCACGCCTCTACACATGTGTGTTCATGAGGTAAAATTACCTCACGAAAATGAGTTTGAGCCCTACCAAATTTCAGCCCTTTTTGAATTTTTTTCCCCACACACACTAAGAATTTAGTAGGTCAGTGTATAACTCTGCCCAGCAGGTGGCGCTGCAACTTGGTTTTTTTTTTCCACACACACACAGACAGACAGACGCCACTAAGCATTTATATATTAGATATATATATATATATATATATATATATATATATATATATATATATATATATTATTAAAAAGAAATAGATAGTACAGCACGTAACTCCAATAAGACCTAGAAAGTTCAATTATAGTCCAAGTTGGACATAGGATTTCCTATGTTCAGGAGGCAGCCACTATTCCCACAAAGCCATATGGTGACCTGGAATAATCTATAATAAAACAAATAGGGAGGGGCGCCACATAGTATAATACTGTATATATAAAACAGAAGATGTGCCAAGAATAAGAAACTCAATCAACCATATGGGTGAAAGGAGGAGACATTTTTATACACTCAAACAGCAAGGGTGAATGTAAAAAGATCAAGAACACACTGGAACTCCTGCACCTCACCAATATAGAATGTGCGTACCAGATATAAGTTCTTTAAAGCTTATCTGTATAGGTGATGTTGATTCTTCACATAGGGTACACTCTATCTCAACCCTTCAGGCATACGCTGGGCAGGAGTCATATATGTTTTATTATTAATATATATATATATATATATATATATATATATATATATATATATATATATATACAGCCCCAAATTTAAAAGAGAAATTAGTCAGAAGTATACCATTAGATAATGATAAGAGGAAGAATAACCACTGCAGGTTTCCACAGATTAAGGGCAGCACAGTGGCATAGTTGTCTCATTCTGACTGGGGCCCTACCTGTATGGGGCTTGTATGTTCTCCACGTGTGTGCATGGTCTTCCACCCAGTGCTTCAGTTTCTCACCACACTCCAAATACATAATTATAGGTCAGTTGACTGCTGACAAAATTGATCAGTTTGTGTGGAAGACAAATTGTATGGGTCTGATGTCATTGAATAAATATCCTCTTTAAAGTGCTGCTTAATATGGTGGCCAGGGCAGGGAGCCATTTGCCCCCTGGGCTGTTCCCATAGTGGACTGACTTGGTCTGGGTCACAGAGCTACCTGCATTTAAAAATGTTTCTACTACTCTGCTGAGCTGAGTCTCGACTCCAAGGCTAAAATTTGCCAGCCAGCCACTGATGGTAACACTATAATAACAAACAATTATAAATAATCTTTTAACTAGAGATGCTCGGCTCGGTTTTCTGGAAACCAAGCCCACCAAATTTAGGGGATCCGAGTCATCGTTGCGTTGTCGGATCTCGCAGGTTTTGGCTTTCATAAGTACCTCCCTCCCCAGGAGATCCAGTGCCATTGCTCACACAGAAACAGGGGTAGCAGTGTTCTTGTCACTCTCCATTCTCCAGTAACATTTCTCAGTGCCAATGCTCATACAGAAACATGGGAGGCAGTGTTCTTGTCACTCTCCAGTGCCATTGCTCATACAGAAACAGGAGGGGTAGCAGTGTTCTTGTCACTTGACAAAAATTCACTGGAAATGACTAGAACTTAATGTTATTGAGGTTAATAATAAAGTAGGGATAAAAAGAGCCAAATTATGTGATTTTTTGAAAAAAATAGGCATTTTAGAAAAAAATAGGGATCCAAAACCAAAACACATGAGGGCGGTTTTACCAAAACCAAACCACAAAGTTAATCCAGATCCAGAACCAAAACACGGGGGTGAACATCTCTACTCTTAACATTGTGTAATTAAAAATCTACAGTTCTGTCTAGTCCATGTACTTTTATTATTGCATGTGACTTAGTCCAAGGCTGCAGTTCATGCAGTGTCTTCTCACAATTGGTGTTGACTGACCCTTCTGAGTTCTACGTGAATGGTTCGGAAGCTTTAAGGATTAAGATCAATATGTATCTTTACCTGGGGTACAAAATGGCAGCAATATATGTTTTAGGTCAGTGATGGCTAACCTGTAACACTCCAGGTGTTGCGAAACTACAAGCCCCAGCATGCTTTGCCAATATATAGCAGCTTATTGCTAGAAGGGTATGCTTGGACTTATAGTTTCACAACATCTGGAGTGTCACAGGTTAGCCAACACTGTTCTAGGTTAACAGCCTAATTTGTTTATAAGAGAAAAAACAAATAGTAGAAGTCTGCACCCTTTACTGCAGTAACATTCCTGCTTAAGCATGTCAGTACATAAACCATGTGAAGTACTAGGGCAAACAGACTGAGGTGCCATGAATTAAATATATTATGACAGTACACCGCAGCATTCCAGTTAGGGTATTCCATACTTGCCAACTCTCCCTGAATGTTAGGGAGACTCCCTGAAATAGAGGTGATCTCCCTCACTCTCTGAAGAGTTGGCCATTATATGTAAGGGACCCTTTTTTCACATTAATGTGTGTGTCTACTTGTCATGCTTGGTGCTCCCTTTTGCTGCTCATATGTTGTGTGTGCCTCATTTGTGTGTGTGTGTCCAACTGGCAAAGAGGAACGGATTTTTCCCTGACAAATGTAAGGACATCTTCATAGCAATGCAATGTAGGGACCACGTTCATGTGAGTGGGCTGTCAGTATGTGGCAATTGAAATCCCATTCCTTAACAGCAGGATTCAGTCACTTGATGGTATATTTATTAAACTGCAGGTTTGGAAAAGTGTAGATGTTACCTATAGTAACCATTTAAATTCTAGCTGTCGTTTTGTAGAATTTACTAAATACATGATAGCTAGAATCTAATTGGTTGTTGTAGGTAACATCTCCACTTTTTCAAGCCCGCAGTTTAGTAAATCTAGCCCTTAGTGTCTTAGAATATCTACTATGGCACATTTTTGCCTGATCCTCTACTCTAATAGAGAGAAAGGGAGTTG
This sequence comes from Mixophyes fleayi, assembly GCF_038048845.1. NCBI lineage: Eukaryota > Metazoa > Chordata > Amphibia > Anura > Limnodynastidae > Mixophyes > Mixophyes fleayi. Next base: position 145,015,209 of record NC_134406.1, on the reverse strand, counting down.
TTAGGAGAGATTAAGGAGGTAAAAGAAAGGCAGACAGGTATACAGAAGAAGAATCAAGAAAGGTGGGGATGAGTAGGGAACGTTAGAAAAGGTCTGAACTGATCAGGGGTCTAAGTGTTCATGGCTGGTTTGGGTTTCTCTGTGTCCTAGGCTAAGTTTAAGCCCACTGCTCCCCCCCCCCATTTCCCACTTTCTAGCCCCTCACACACTTGACATTTGTAAAATAAAAATAGTATCTCTTACATCTTCCTGGCTAGCTGGTAAGGATGCAGTCCAGATACACTGATGTCCAGATGCACAGATGTCTGACCCAGAAATCTATCCATACTTCACTGCTGAACAGGAGCAAGCACTGGATATCTAGAGGGGTGGCTCCAAATTAGATTTCAGAACAAAGTAAACAAAAAAGCTTGACATCAGCTTGACATCACCTGTTACATACTGACATGCCCACCAGCTATTCTTACACATGCCACCTCCATTCCACCAGCTTTTCTCACGCCCCTTGCAACTAGCTTTTCTTTCATATGCACCCTTGTCCCAGGCGCCCTAGACAGCTTTTTTCACACATGCCCCCCTGCCAAGCAGCTTTTTTCTCACATGCTTTATTGGCCACAAAATGTTAATAAATAAACAGCTTATCGCTGTGTGTATGGCATTTAGATTACCTTTGTTTATGTGTTAATGTATTCTGCAGACTTTAATTATACTAATAGATAACAACAAGGGAGAGCCAAAGTGTACAAATACGAATAAAATAAATGGTTGCGATGGTGACAATGCCGGTATTGTCGACATTGTGAATGTCGACAACCACTCTGTCAACATTTTCAAGCGGTCCCATGAATGGAAGTGTTGGCATTTAGCCAGACAACATTTTCTTGTCCACAGGTTAACTGCCTACATTTCCATTGTCGGAATTGGGACAGCATCCGTCTCTGTTGACTACTAAACTGAAGTTATACTTCATTAACAAAAAGTAACCCAGGTTACCACACAATCGGTAAGTGCACCAACGCATGTTAGGGTTAATTAAACAGTACTACTTAGTATAGAAAAATAGTCTAATTTATGTAGATGGTATTAAGATTATATTGTGTAACTGGGTTGTGTCAATTAAATTATGTTATACTCTCATTTATATTTATGCTTTTATTACTTATTTATGTTACATTAAGTGTACTTCATTTTTTTCCACCACACTCATCTATGTGGAAGCTTATGTACAGGAAACTGTAATTCTGGTTATAAATAGCTAATTCCAAAGCGCAATAAATGTACATGTGAAAGCAAAGGTAATGTATGTAAAGTTTATATAGGCCAGAAAGGTAAAAATCCCAAAATAAGATAGATAAAGTACCACAAATATAATGATACACACAGTAAATGCCAATGGCGGAAACTAAGGTGCATCAAAAACATTTATTAAAAATACATAAACACCAGAAGATTCAAGTGCATATGCAAATGTAAAAATATAACATATAATGCATTATAAAGACAATATAAATAAAAATATAAAAGACACTGGGTATGAATTAAACCTTCCAAACTGTTGTTGGTATTTCTATTTACAGAATTATGGCAAATGAATGAATGCAACTTAGAGTGGGTGGCCAGTACACTCAATAATCCAAATTGGCAAATTACTGTACATATAAAAGTCAATATTCAATGTTGTAGATGTCAAAATATTTATGCCAGATATGGAGTTATCTTGTTTCCTGAATGAAGTATAGAAACTTGTACCATGCAATGTGTGGGCTGGTGGGGAGAAACCACCCCCTTCTCATTATTTACTCAGCCAAGAAAGTGTCCACGATGCAGCTGATAAACGAATGAATGAATTCTGAGGGCAAAGACTGTGAAATCCCTCCCAAAGGAGTGTACTAGCTGCTTGTTCTCTGATTGCAGTATAATACAAACTTGTCCAATACAGTGTGATCTTGTTGTTGTTTATTCAGCCAAGATAATATCCACGATCCGATTGTTACACAAATAAGTAAGTTCTGAATACGAATACTGTAATGTCCCTCCCAGGAGAACGTGGTGGCTGTTGGGGAAAGAGAATACCTTATTGTGAGGTATATACAGCCCAGGGGAGGTGCAAAGTAGCTGTAAGTTAAATCAGAACGGGTAACATACAGAGGACGGCAATGGAAATATTGTAGATATTGCAGGAAACCACACAGTGGAAGGAGTCCAGTGATCAAATCATCAGTAAAGTATGGAGTAATCGATGCGTTTCGTCAGAGTGCATCTGACTTTCTCAAGAGTCTTGTCACAGTGGAGGTTTCAGCACCTGCAAGTATTGGCACAACTACACAGAGAGGCGCGGAGTCTAACACGCCGCCGGTATTCACCAGGGACCCCCGCAAGGAGGTTTGGACTCTGCAGCGAACGACGTGCAGGTCGCGGCCCTCCCAGGTAGCTACTTGCGAGATGACGGAGATATACGTGGTCGTACAGGCAGGGTCAGGAACCAAGCGGGCAGAGAAGGTACAGAATCAAGAGACGAAGAGGAGTCAGCAGGCCGAGGTCAAACCGGAGTATAGTGCAGGACAAAAGGGAGATCCAAAAGCGAGATCAGGAAAGAGGGGTCAGTAACAGGAGTAGTCAGGCAAAAGTAGTTATATATATATATATATATATATATATATATATATAGAGCTGGAACCCTGGAGACTAGACAACCAGTTGCTCTGGCACCCTAATGGTGTCAGAGCAGAGTATATATAGGAAGTGGCCAGCCCTCATTGGTGGGCAGTGGGTCAGCGGTCAGACGCGCTGACCGCCGACAGGAAGTCCCGCAGCGCGTCCCGTTGCTATGGCGACGGGTGCACATGCGCACCACGTCGCCGGAAGACGCATCCCCGTTGCCTGGCAACGGGGCGCCCAGCAGGAAGCAGACGCCCGTCCCTGCCTAACGAGGAGGCGCAGGGACGGCGTCTGAAAGTACCCCCCTCCTCACAATTGGGGGAAACATCAGGTACTGAGCGTCGCTTAAGGAAGGCGGCTAACAGTTTTGGGGCATGCAAATCTTCTTTAAAAACCCAAGATCTCTCTTCCAGACCAAAGCCCCTCCAGTGTACCAAGTACTGAAAACGACCTCGGAATTTGCGTTCAGCCAGGACTTGACTAACCTCTTATTCATCGCCCCTAGTAGTTGGAATGGTTCGAGGAACAGAAGTGGTATGAACGAATTTGTTGAGTACCAGAGGTTTAAGGAGTGAAATATGGAAGGTGTTATGGATCTGCAGCCCAGGAGGGAGTTGGAGTCTAACAGTAACTGGATTAATTACTTGAGTCACCGAGAAAGGTCCGATAAAGCTAGGTGCCAGTTTCATGGAGTGGACCCGTAATTTCAGATTCCAAGTGGACAACCACACTTTGTCCCCCACCTGGAGAGCCGGCACAAATCTTCTATGATGATCAGCGGAAGACTTATAATGACGTCCGGATTTGAGAAGGTTCTGCTTAGTGGAAACCCATAGTTTAGCCATATCTTGAGTCATAGCATGGGCGGCAGGAACCTCGGGAGATGGGGAAGAGAACGTGGCAAGAATAGGATGGGTCCCATACACAGTGAAGAAGGGGGAATATCCAGAAGAAGAATGAGTATGATTGTTGTGGGCAAATTTGGCCCAAGGCAGCAGAAGACTTCAATTGGACTGGTTGTGTGAGAAAAAGCAGCATAGAAAGGACTCCAGGTCTTGAATTACCCGCTCCGTCTGGCCATTGGTTTGTGGGTGATACCCAGAGGAGTATTTAAGGCCAATACCGAGATCCTTGCAAAAAGCTCTCCAGAAGTGAGAAACATACTGGACACCACGATCAGAGATTATTTTCAAAGGACAACCGTGGAGACGAAAGATCTCTTTAATAAAGATTTGTGCTAATTTGGATGCAGATGGAAGACCTTTTAGAGGAACGAAATGAGCCATCTTGGAAAATCTGTCCACTGTGACCCAAATGGTGTTGAAGCCACTGCTGGGTGGCAAATCAGTGATGAAGTCCATCGAGATGCTAGACCATGGATGAGGTTGTAACAGTCATGCGGGAAGTTGCCTAGGTACCTTATTCTGGGCACAAGTAGTGCACAAGGCTACGAACTCCCGAACATCTGTACGGACAGTTGGCCACCAATAATGCCGAGATAGCAGCGAGAGAGTCTTCTCTGTACCAGCATGACCAGCAAGCTTTGAGGCATGTGCCCAAAGAAGTGCCTTCAGGCGTAGGTGTGGTTCCAGGATGGAACAACTGACAGGAGGTGTACGAGTGATGGCCACAATACATGAAGGCTCTAAGACCGGTGGAGGTTCAACAGTAGGTGAAGTGTAGGAGATATCAAACGAATGAGAAAGAGCATCAGCCTTGGAATTCAGAGAACCAGCACGGTAGGTGAGTATAAGATCGAACCGAGCAAAAAATGAGGACCATCTGGCTTGACGGGGATTTAGACACCGGCATCCCGAAGGTAGATGAGGTTTTTGTGATCGGTAAAGACAGTAACCGGGTAGCGAGCACCCTCCAGAAGATGACGCCATTCCTCAAGCGCAGACTTCACTGCGAGTAACTCTTTATCTCCAATGCCGTAGTTAGACTAGTTAGGAAGACGTAGTTAGGAAGAGAACCTCCTAGAGAAGAAGCCGCAGGGTAACAGTCTTCCTGACATAGACTCTTGCGACAGAACTGCCCCGACACCTACTGCAGAGGCGTCAACTTCAACCAGGAATGGTTTGTTCTGATCAGGCTGAGCAAGCACAGAGGCAGACGAGAAGGCTTTCTTGAGGACTTCAAAAGCGGAGACAGCCTCCGGAGACCAAACCTGAGGATTAGCTGATTTTCTGGTCAGAGCGGTAATGGGCGCGATAATGGAGGAAAATTGTGGTATGAACTGCCGGTAATAGTTGGCGAAACCAATAAATCTCTGGATAGGTTTCAGTCCCATAGGTCTAGGCCACTTGAGGATTGCAGATAACTTCACAGGATCCATCTGCAGACCGGCTCCTGACACAATGTAGCCCAGGAAGGGAATCTGTGGCATCTCAAAGACACATTTCTTGAGCTTGCAGTAAAGCTTATTGGCTCGTAAGCGAGATAGGACCTCTCTTACATGACCACGATGGCTGGCCAAATCTGATGAGAAGATTAAGATGTCGTCTAGCTAAGCTACTACAGAGATGTAGAGGAGGTCTTGAAAAATTTCATTAATAAAAAACTGGAAAACAGCAGGGGCGTTGCACAATCCGAAGGGCATCACTAAGTACTCAAAATGACCCTCCTTAGTACAGAAAGCGGTCTTCCACTCGTCTCCGGAGCGTATACGAATAAGGTTATAAGCCCCCCGTAGGTCCAGTTTAGTAAAGATCTTAGATCCAGCGATCCTATCAAAAAGTTCAGAGATGATTGGCAACGGGTATCTGTTTTTGATGGTGATGGCATTCAATCGCCGGTAGTCAATACAAGGCCGTAAGTAGCCATCTTTCTTTTTAACAAAGAAAAATCCCGCACCCGCGGGAGAAGTAGACTTCCTGATAAATCCACGCTGAAGATTCTCAGATATAAAAGTAGTCATGGCAGAGTTCTCGGGAAGAGATAATGGGTAGATTCTGCCTTTAGGAAGTGGTTTATCGGGTAGTAATGTAATGGAACAATCCCAGGGACGGTGAGGAGGTAGGGTCTCGGCAGCGGCCTTGCAGAACACATCTTGATAGGAGAGATATGAGGATGGTAGTTCTATCTGAGGAGATGTAAGACGACAAGGGAGAGAGGACTGGCCGGGTCTCAGGCCAGACAGACAGAACTTGAAACATTGTGGGCCCCAAGCGGTAACCATCGCACGATTCCAATCAAACTGGGGTGAGTAAAGCTGGAGCCAAGGTAATCCTAGAATGACTGTATTAACAGAACCTGGAAGAACCAGGAACTCGATGGCTTCAGAATGAAGCACCCCTACCGTCAGTCGAATAGGTGAGCAGATATGGGAAACCGAACCGTTAGAGATCCGATTCCTATCCACCGTGGTGAGAAATAACGGCTGAGGCAATTTGATTGTAGATAATTGGAGTTGCGATGCCAGAGTGGCAGAGATGAAATTCCTGGCAGAGCCGGAATCCACAAAGGCTAAGGAGAATCCAAGGTAATGGCCATGAGGCAATCAGGGCCAGAAGCAGAGTAGGGAGTAGTAACTCCAACTCCCGGTCTTTTGGTGCAAGAAGATATAACGTGACCAGGATCCCCGCAATATAAGCAAAGGTTTTGCTTGAAGCGTCGCTGACGTTCCTCAGGGGAAAGCCAAGACCGGACGATTTGCATTGGTTCCTCCAAAGGTACCGGGTTCTGGAACAGAGGAGCAAGGCGAGTAGAGGTCCGTCTGGTGGCAGAACGTTCCTGAGTACGCTCACGGAAGTGAAGATCAATGCGATCGCATAGGGAGATCAGAGAATCCAGATCAGTAGGAAGTTCCCGAGAGGTTAACCCATCTTTGACTCGGTCTGCCAGTCCTTGCCAAAATGCCGCCACCAAAGCTTCATTGTTCCAACTGAGCTCAGAGGACAAAGTGCAAAACTTAATTGCGTACTGACCGACTGTCAGAGATCCCTGGCGGAGGGTTAAAAGGCTGGAGGCAGGGGAGGATATGCGACCGGGCTCATCAAACACCTTTCGGAAGGCCTCGATAAAGGTAGTGGCGTTAGACAGTATCGGGTCATTCCGTTCCCACAGGGGAGAGGCCCAGGCTAGAGCTTGTCCGGACAATAAGGATATAATGAAAGACACTTTTATGCCCTCCGAGGGAAAGGATGCTGGATTACACTCGAAGTGGATGAGGCACTGATTTAAAAATCCTCTGCATTTTTTGGGCTCTCCATCAAACTTATCCGGCGGGGAAAGTCTCAATGAGGCGGAGGATGCCACAGCAGGAGAAGATGAGGTTGCTGCCACAGTCACGGGAATGTTCTGAGCTGATGTCACAGATGCCTGAAGGGACTCAAGACGTGCAGCGACCCTTTGAATACATTGAAGCAACTGCGCCTGCTCGGACTCCTGTTTTTCAACTCTGTGAGCCGGGTGGAGTAGAAGGTCTCGAGCAGAAGGTTCGTTAGGTGTTTCGGTTGACATGGCAAGGGCAAACTGTCACAGTGGAGGTTTCAGCACCTGCAAGTATTGGCACAACTACACAGAGAGGCGCGGAGTCTAACACGCCGCCGGTATTCACCAGGGACCCCCGCAAAGAGGTTTGGACTTTGCGGCGAACGATGTGCACGTCGCGGCCCTCCCAGGTAGCTACTTGCGAGATGATGGAGATATACGTGGTCGTACAGGCAGGGTCAGGAACCAAGCGGGCAGATAAGGTACAGAATCAAGAGACGAAGAGGAGTCAGCAGGCCGAGGTCAAACCGGAGTATAGTGCAGGACAAAAGGGAGATCCAAAAGCGAGGTCAGGAAAGACGGGTCAGTAACAGGAATAGTCAAGCAAAAGTATAAGTATATATCTATAAATATATATATATATAGAGCTGGAACCCTGGAGACTAGACAACCAGTTGCTCTGGCACCCTAATGGTGTCAGTGGTGTCAGAGCAGAGTATATATAGGAAGTGGCCAGCCCTCATTGGTGGGCAGTGGGTCGGTGGTCAGACGCGCTGACCGCCGACAGGAAGTCCCGCAGCGCGTCCCGTTGCTATGGCGATGGGTGCGCATGCGCACCACGGCGCTGGAAGATGCATCCCCGTTGCCTGGCAACGGGGCGCCCAGCAGGAAGCAGACGCCCGTCCCTGCCTAACGAGATGGCGTCTGATAAGTCTGACTTTTGGCGCTTTTAAGGTGGCAATGGGTGGACCCAACGCCTCTATAATGTATTCTAGCTCCGGGTCCACCCATTGCCACCTTAAAAGCGCCAATCGCGCTGTGACCACTGTTAATGACGAGCTTAGCAGTCGCCGGATAGAACTGTTGCCGGAGATACAGTTCATCTAAATAATGGCATGTAGATATTTATTCACTGTCGCAGTGATGGTCATCGTCATTTTTATGTCAGTATCATTCTTGACATTATTGCCATCATCGTGAAACTGACTACAACCGAATATGAGTGTGTGCGAGTCAAGCTTTGCATAAAAGGTGCAATAGAGGTGAAAATTAAGGGTGGTGGTGGTGGGGTGTTGTGAAATTGCGGAAAGTTTGGTGATTTCTGTCCATGAATTCACTGTACTGTTTGGGTAATACACAGTCTATTGAGCGCATTTCCCCCTTTCCTTCTCGTCCACTGACCCGACTCTGACTCTATATGTTTTCTCCCTCTCTGCTACCAGACACCTCATCTGCTAGACTCTCTCTTCCTGCTGCCACACACCCCATCTGCTTTACGTCCCTATCTACTGCCAAACACCCTAATGGCCACACTACCCCTTCTGCTGTCAGATATCTCATCTGCCTCACTACCCCTTCCTTCTGTAAGACACCTTGACTGCCACACTCCCATTCCTGCTATCAGTTAGTCCGACAGTCACCCCATGCTGCCACTGGCCACACCAAAACATTTCTCCTCACTTTTGTTAGACATTCCCTGCTGCTGTACCTCATCTGCCACCGTTTTCTCCTACCAGACTCTATGCTGGCCTCCCTGCACTGCTGTCATAGCTGCACTGAAGACATCAGAAGAGAAGACAGAAGAGAGAGAGAGAAAGGAGAAAAGAGGTTACATTAACTTTGATCTAGGAAAGTACGTTTAGTATGTTTACATATTATTATTATTATTATTATTATAAATATATTATTGTACATGTGCAAAATATTTCAAATATAAATAATATATAACATATTTTTAAAAAAATATAATATTTCGATGCCACATGAAAATGCCCTCTTTTTATATGATTTGCGATGTTGCTTTTGTACCTCTGGATTGTTCTCCCATGTCACTGACCATTGGCTTTAGTTTTCCCTATTCTTGTACCTGCCCTTGCTCCCCCTACCATTGCTCCCCCCCTTCCTTCCCTTCCCTGTATCCCTTAAAATTTACAAAGGAGACAAATTGTTTGTTTACCATTTTATATAATTGTTGCACACATTTGTTTCCTTTACAGATAATTAATTTGAATTAAATATATACAGTATATATTTTTTTTAACTAAAACTTAAATCAATAGTGTTTTTTTTATCTTTTGGTACTTGCCAAGTATATGGACGATATGCTTCTACTTCCACATGAGTCACTGTTTTCAAATATTCTGTAGCCTTGCAGATGTGATGACTTCTTCACTGATGTGAGGCTGGCACAAGGGTATTTGAAAAACGCAGTTCAATTGGAAATGTGGCTCAGCACTGAGGAAATACACTGGCCTCCATATAATTAACAAGTACCAAAAGAAAAATACACTTAATTAAATGAATAAAGTGTAAGTCAAATAAAGATTTTATATAAGTTATTTATAAAATATATTTAAAATATTTTGCACCTCAAATGCTATTTTTATTCAGTGCAATGACCACACAACCTCTAATAACTGGCCTTGCCTCATTTGCTGCTGGACACACCCCTTCTGGTGGCTGGCTATGCTTCTTCACCGGTACACAAACAATGTTTCATGGTCCCCAAGCATTAAATTCCCTCTGTGGGCCCTTCATGCCCAAGTCCATGACTGCTCTCCCCTACAATCTATTTTGCATGCATTGACTAGATTGATTTTCCTTGCAAATCATTCTTCCACTGTTGAGCCACTCTGTCAGTCTCTACATTGGTTGCCTGTTTTTCATCAAATCCAATATAAAATACTTATATTAACATACAAGGCCATCAACAAAACTACATACATCTCCTCACTTTTTTCAAAATATCTCTCAACTCGCCACCTCCGTTCTACACAAGAGCTGCGCCTCTTATCCACTCTCATTACACACTCCTATTCCCAGATACAGGACTTTTTTTCAGGCTACACCCACTTTGTGGAATTACCTCCCTTATACAATAAGATTTTCCTCTTGTTGTTAAGTGTTCTCCAAAAAACCCCAGCTCTTCAGGCAAGCTTATAATATTCCTCATCAAACCTATTAACCTCCCTAGTTTACCCTATTACCACCCTTTACACAGTTTACAGAAGACTACAACCCTCTGAGCCCCGACCAACATTGCTGTATGACTAGATCATATGGCCCACTAGGCATCCTTTAACTCTGCATTCTGGCTGTACCAATATGCAATTTGTGCAACTTGACCTCTTGTATCAGACTTCTAATGTACTATAGATTGTAAGCTTGTGAGCAGGGCTTTCTTACCTCTGTCTGTATCACCCAGTTTTGTTTGAGTACTGAGTTTGTTGTAAACTGCTACAAAATTTGCTGCTGCTACATAAATAAATGATGATGATAGTGTACTCGGCTTATGTTTGCACACCCTTTCCCTCCCCTTACCAGGCACAGGCGGGCATATGTGCCAGAATCATGCAAGTCCGCAAAGGAGCATATGGATGCGCTCACTTTTTTAGCATGTACAGAACAATTTCATGCAAGATACACTTTGCAAACTGATGCACATCTCACTCTGAATGCTCAGCCTCTTTGTGTGTTCTTGATGAGTGGATATTTAATTACAATTCTAAAGATGCAAAGTCTTCCTTTGCACGAGTCAAATATATCATAGTCTGGCTTTTTTAGAGAGTGCTTGCTTTTAGCATTGAATGCAAAGTTTAAATTACTTTGTTTTATGAGTGAGCTTCACTTTGAAGCAACACCCAGTATGCTGTTAAGTTATATTCAGTGACTCATGATGACTATATGCTTGACAAGCTACTGAAGTATGTTCAACATTTGGATTTTTATGGCAGCCAATCAGATTACTCTTCTGTGAAAAAGGGTCCATTAGTACAGACACATATTATCATCATCATCATTTATTTATATAGCGCCAGCAAATTCCGTAGCGCTTTACAATTGGGAACAAACATTAATAAGACAATACTGGGTAATACATACAGACAGAGAGGTAAGAGAACCCTGCTCGCAAGCTTACAATCTATAGGACAATGGGAGTTTGAAACACAAGCGCATGTGCTACATCATATTGCACAATGGACCAGCTTGAATGCAAAGGTAAAAGTATTGAGTGGGCTGTGTGAGTGGCAATGTTGGTCAGAGGGTTGTTGTCTTGTGTTAACTTTGTAGAGGGTGGTAAAAGGGTAATCTAGGGAGATTAAGATGGTGGTTGAGGAAAATCATAAGCTTGTCTGAAGAGGTGGGTTTCCAGAGAACGCTTGAAGGTTTGAAGACTAGAGGAAAGTCTTAACGTGCAAGGAAGGAAATTCCACAAAGTGGGTGCAGCCTGAAAAAGTCCTGTAACTGAGAATGGGAGGATGTGATTAGAGTGGAAGAGAGACATAGATCTTGATTCATTAAGGATCTTAAATGAAGAAGATTCTTATTTCAGTCTCCTGGACAAAACCATGTTACATTGCAAGGGGTGCAAATGAGTGTTCTGTTTTGCACATAAGTTAAATACTGCCTGTTTTTTCATGTAGCACACAAATACTTGATAGCTTATTTATACACTGAAATGTAAAGTTGATATGTGTGTGCTACATGAAAAAACAGTCAGTATTTAACTTATGTGCCAAACAGAACACTCATTTGCACCCCTTGCAATGTAACATGGTTTTGTCCAGGAGACTGAAATAAGAATCCTCTTCATTTAAGATCCTTAATGAATCAGGCCTCTTGTGCAGAACGGAGGTGTTGAGTTGGGTGATATTTTGAGACAAGTGAGGAAATGTATGTCGGTGCAATTTTGTTGACGGCCTTGTATGCTGGTAGAAGAATTTTATATTGGATTCGTCGAAATACAAGGCAACCAGTGTAGAGACTGACAGAGTAGCTCATCAGATGAAGAGCAGTTTGCAAGGAAAATCAATCTAGCCGCTGCGTGCAAAATAGATTATAGGGGTTCAAGTCTGACTTTGGGAAGACCAGTAAGGAGGGAATTGCAAAAGTCGATGTGGGGGATATTAAGTCAATTGTTGTTAGCAGCCAATTAAACCAAAAGCATATTTTTAGACTGTTGGAAGAAAGCAAAGCACCTGTAGGAATCCCACACAAATACAAGGAGAACATACAGGGTCTGATTAATCAAGGCACGTATCTGCCGATGTTCACGCTCACTATGCCCAGAGCCAGCAGATAGAGCCATGAATGGAGACCTGTTCCATGCACCAGCGCACGCAAAGGGCACTTACCATAGTGTTCGAATTCGGGGAATGAATTGGGCGGGGAAGGGGAGTTTTGCCATAGTGAATTTACAGTAGGTGCATGCCAAACTCGAGCGCATGCAGCCACGCCCAAATCAAGCCCTATGTCTGTCAAATTTACTTGTTTTTCTGCCATACCTCTTGCACCAGCTCTAGGTATAGTCTAAATACAGCCGACGGGCACTACTGCCAACCTAGTGCTGGTAATCACAAAATTAAGGGGGGGGGTGACATGGGGTCCCCCAATTTTATGATAACCAGCCGGGGCTGGTGGCACTATAGCAGGAATATAGCATTTATAATATTTATACGCTTAGGGGTTTCCCATGCTTTCCCCTGATGTTGCGACTACCATCGCTAGGGTGGCAGAACAAGGGCTAATATCATTGGGAGGGGGGACCCCACACTTTTTTAAAATGATTATTATATTTTTTAACACAGTATAGAGCCTGCGCTGACAGGTATGTATCCTACAGTGTCCAGTGTAGTAGAATATAGGCCCTCAAGGTGCACACAGATAGAGCATCCTACTGCCCCTGCAAATCTGCCATCCTAAGACCAGACCTAAATGGCCTTTCCATAAATATAGGCTCATATATACTGTAATGTACTTATTTTACGTCGGTATATATACAGAGTGCACAGTATAATCTATGTATTTAATACATCAGCAAATTATTGTTTTGCATTAAATAAAAAGGGTCAAAGCTGCTTCATGGTTTATTTTGCGGACATAAAATGAAATACCCATATACACCAGCAGCAAAGTGTCACCCAGGGGTGAAATGTTCCTGACCCAAAAGAAGTGGCCAATTCCTGACATTGCCCCTATAAGCCAACACCATCTCACTTCTAATTTGGTTCTACATCAACCATATATAGAGATGAAGTTCTTACCATGACACCAGCTAGTGCTCCCACATGTCCAGCCTCAAAAATAGGGCGGGTGGTATCAGGGCACAGTGGTCATTATAATGTCGAAAGTGTCTTATCCAAGAGGTTAGGAATGTGTTAACTCCCTGTCCACATATTGGGCCTGATTCATTAGGGAAAGTTAAGTAAAAAGTGAGTGTGACAGAATGGACCACCTATGCCACCCTGTCTGTTGTTTTTGGGAACCGGCTGGGTTTACTTTGCCACCGTTCCCTTTCGTTATCCCAAATGCGCCCTCATGCCGCAGTAGGGGGGACTTATACGAGCTGCCACCACTGGACTCCTTACCGGCATCCAGTGACGGGTTTCTTCTCGGTAACTGACGCTCATTGCTGGTGTACCTGGGCTGGTACTCCTGACCTCTTACTATGGATCAGGGATGCTGTGGATGGTCCCCCCTGGCCTATCACACTGACCAGGGCTGCATGGGTAGCAGGCAGAGCGGTGGTACTGGAAAAGCTTGGGTCCAAACCTCAGAAACAGCCGGCGAATGGATTAGATTTATGGTCTAGTCGGCAGGTCACAGGAATACAGCAATATTTAAGTTGTTTTCAAGCAGGTCTTTGAAGCAGATGTTTATTTGCTCTCACACACTGGTTGAAGGTACTAGTGTGATCAGGTCAGATGAAAATCAGAAGAACAAGTTTCAAATACAAGCTAGTGCCTTTTATACATTTCAGACACAGGCTATTTTTAGCATCAGGATGTACTATTTACACAAACATGGATTTACATGCATTGCAAAGCTAACAAAATTTGCGCTTTTCTATGAAATTCACTCTGGACAAAAGGCCACACAGTAACGACCCCCTGCTGGGCCTTTGGCCAGAGCAGACATGGCACTTCATCAAAAAACTTCGTTAGCAATTCCTGCTATCAGACTCCCTTCCACATATCCGAATTTGAGGTTTCCACTAGCAACCTTACAAATCCCAAACAATGACACTTCCATACAAAACACATGCCAATACACAAAAGACCTCCATCCACAAAGGCCTATTGTATCAGATATATGCATCAGAAATAAGGCATATTCTTTAATAAGGTTAAAACATAAAAAACGAGTTTCTACCCTGGTCTCAGAAATAACGATTTCCTATCTCAGAATATATACAATATAAAAAATAAGTGCATGTGCAATTATATAAATAAGTGCCCTGTGCTATTTCCTTTAAATAAATTCATGCCAGAAGTTATTTATCAGTGATCCAGTCACACTGAGTAAGTAGTCTCCTGGACAAAATCATGTTACAATGCAATTAGTTTTCTATTTTGCACATAAGTTAAATACTGTTTGTTTTTAGCACCACTGAAATAGAAAGAGCCCTCATTTGGATTCTGGGTGAGGAAAAAAGTTACCCATATGGAGGTAGAACGCCAAATGAAATACCCCATTGCTACAAAGTAAGGGGGACACCTAATTATTTTTTGTAGTTTCTTGTAGCCTAGCTGTGTCTATTTAACTAAAATGAATCAGAGTGCCCTAATAATTATTGGTGCTAATTTGTTGGCAGCATGTTACACTGTGTGGGATTAAGCAGGGATGATTCTGAAGATTGTTGTTTCTCCTTATTATCACTTACACTCCTATAGCGCTTACATCCATTAATGTATTTACCAGAGATTAATAATTGGTTAACACTGGGATGATTAGAGCTAGTACAAACACTCCCTCCTTCTTTGAAGTGGTAGCTTAATTATGCATAAACATAAATTTTTTCTAGCTAGTTGACTTGTATCAATTTTATTATTTTCTAAATGTGGTCTATATTTTACTGATTGAAGTGCAGGTGAAAAAGAGAAATATCACCAGGGTCAAACCTTGAAACTCTCACGATATCCATGTAATGCTATGTACAAGTGCAAGCATTGAACATTTCCTACAATACATAATATTTTAAGGGACATTTGTTTATAAGCAAATGTACCTATTAGTCCGCCTGCATAAAAAGAAGCCTGTTGTTATGATTAATAGTGCATTCACGAAGCAGCAACAGAAGTATGAAACCAAATGTCTTTATTCAGGCAAAATATAGGGCAAGGATTCTGTCCTTAGAATATGCAGGTTTCGGAAAGCAGGATAAACAGGTATACTGCAAACACAGTTATGAACAGGTGTGATTATTGGCAGGAAATGTCCACAGAAATAACAGGTTCCAGTGAATGCAAATACAGTTTAAATGCAGGGATAAGAATGGTGGGTTACCCAATGCCAGGATGCAAGAGTTTGTCCAGGGAAGCAAACAGAGGAGTAGAGTCCAATGACCAGGCAGAGGTCTGGCAACACCAGTACAAGCAAAACCAGAGTCCAGGCAGAGTACAGGGTCACAAGCAAGCTAGCATAGTGCGGTAATCAGGTCGAGGTCTTGAGCAACAAGAGTTCAAGCAGTATCCAGTATTCAGGCAGAGTTCGGGTCATGAGCAAACAAGCTCAAGTAGCAGCAGACCCAAACTGGAACAGGGGAACACAAGCAGCAGCCAGGTATACACGGATGAACTGCACTGGTATTAGAAGCTGTGAGCCAGATACAGTTATAATTAGGTAAGGAGATTAACCCCTTCAGGCATAGTGCAAGCTCAGGAGCAGTACAGCAGCATATCTGGTGGATTATAGGTACTGCTACCACATGCAAAACATAGGCAGTCATTACACCTGTGCCCTCTTCATGTTAAGATTTGCCCTTGTGCAAACTTATTGCACAACCATTTGCTGATTTGCAGGCGGAAATGGCAAAGAACAGACTGGTAAAAAAAAAGTGATAATGCTTAATATAATTTTTGGAATACCTTCTTAATTAATGTAAACTTTTCCAAATTCCCTCTGCAGATACTGTTTTTTGAAGACTCATTTATTTCTTAAATAAAGTATAAGAGTAGGAGCACAGCATCATAAATGACCCTTTTGTGTTAATACAAAGCGCACACACCCAGACACACATCATCATGATGTCGCAGATGTACATAAGCTGCTCTCAGTTAACACTTAAATGCTTCCACTCCCGCATGCCTTGCAGTATGCAGGCTCCAGCTCGCTGCCAGATACTTAGCAAGGCAGCAGTTTCAATCATTATAAAGATGACCATGTGCATGTTTTTTTTAATTGAAATGCAATCATATTTGATGAGATCTTACAATAATCGCATATGTTAGTGGTAAACAGAATATCTTAAATGAAGCAATCTTATCCAAAATATCATTCAGATGATCAACCATGCCTTGAAAATAATAGTATTTCTGATTGCCCAATCGTAATTATACAATATTTTAATGTACATGTTAAAATTCTCAATGACTTCATATTTAGATTGTTCTGTGTGTATTCAATATTAAAATATATTTTTATATTAGTTTGTTCAATTAATTTTATGAAATTGAAATAATGTGTAAGTAATAGAGGTTGTTAAAGGTATTTCTTAGAAGATTATATAATGTGGGGTCATTAGAGGCTCTTATACATGGGCACAGGAAGCTGGTATAATGTGGGTGCAAAAAAGATTGGTATATCTAGGACACCAGAGGCTGGAGTGATGGCTCAGGCAGTGAAAGCTACTATAACTTTGGGGTACTGGCATAATGTTGGTGACTGTTGGCATATTAAATAACAAATTCTGCACTCTGTCCTTGACAGATCAAAACATATGTTGTTATAGAATAATATATCATGCAGAGAAACATTTTTCTGTATAGAGCTCGGACCGTTTTATTTTAAAAACATATTTTTAAAACAATCAAATTATGTGTATAAATGAAAAAAACAAATATTTGTTTTTTTGTGTTTTTTTAAAGTTTAATAGGCCATGTCCACTTTTTACCCAGCTTCTCAAAACGTTTATGGCATAAAACAGGTGTGTCGTGAAAACAGAGAACTTACAGTTATTTATAAGATTTAACCCATCATATAATTGTAAGGAATAAGGCCTAAATCATAACTGCAGTGTAAATATGGTGTATTAATTGAATCCTTTGATAAGTTGAGCTACTAAAGTGTAAAATGCGAAGTCAGAAAGTCTGTTCTATGTGTATGTCGTGAACATAAGAGAGCTTGCAGTTATTTATAAGGAATATAATCATAACTGCAGTGTAAATATGTTATATCAAATGAATCCATTGATATGTTTAAAGTGTAAAATTTAAAGACAGAAAGTCTGATGTAAGGGTTTTTGATGGCTTTGCACATTCCAGTATGAAAAGATAAGTGGGTCACCTGTGACATCTTCAAATGGCTCCTATTGTGAGACAGCCTGGCTTGGGAGGGAGTTTTGGACACTCGAATAGACTGTGTGGGGCTGATCCCAGCTGGAGATCCTTGCAGGCAGCATGTGAAAGCCTATACAGGTATATAGAAATATGACCTTCAAAGGAAAATGTTGTCATAGTTCATATTTTGGGAAATCTGAGTGGCACTCCATACTGAGGAGCAGAAATCACACCAGGGTTGTGAACTACAGGTACGGTATCCGTGAACAGCTAAAATCACATATCTTTGGAAAAGGTGTGTCACATTGTCATAATTCCATCATGTTTGGTATTTAAATGTGTGGGAGTTTATGACCGGTTTATTGAGGTGGGAGAGATTTCTCTGGGATATATCTGTGAAGAATTACCCACAGGTCAAGACTTTGGGAATATTTGTGAGCAAAGTATAGTGACACCCAGGGGATATCCTGCCCCCTATTAGCATTAAACACTGCCCCTGTGAACACCATCCCATTTCATGTTGCTTAAAAACCTGTGTTCTGAAGGAACAAACTGTCAGACTTTTTGGGAAATCAATTCACAATGATAAGCTGTCCATCTTCATCCAAGCCAAATTTCCCTTGGCCAGAATGCAATTCATGTAAGTGCAAATCTGAAGGTAACCCTATTTATTTTAAACTGCTTTTCTTGTTAATTGTTATTCATTATTTTTTCTCGTTGTATGCCCTGTATTTTTGTATATTAAATCTATAATTTAATAAGATGTGTCCTTGATACTCTAACGAATCCATTAGCCTATTAGAAGAGAGCTAGACCAAGTTAACCTGAGGGAATGCCAGTGTGTGATTTGTTGATACATTTGATTAACAAGCTGTGTGTGCTTGCATGTACATTTGTGTAACAGTCTGGAGGTGTGAAGAGTTAACCCTGTGTGTGCTGGTGTGGGTCTTGCTAGTTTGTGGATAACTAGAAGCCTGTGTGCCAGTGTGGGACAGTAAATTGGGGTCCTATTGCCCGTACTCAATAGGTGGTGGCAAAACCTGAAGTGCCTGGGGGGGAGGTGAGAGCGCCGTGTTTGGGGCCATTCCATAGGTCTATAACCTGTGTGATAAGTAGAGAGAGACTGCGGGCTGAAATCGTGTGTGACCTCATACAGCGAACAGCCCTAAGTCATGGCAGCTGGGAGCATGTTCGTGACAGTGTATTTGATGGCTCTGCACATCCCAGTGTGAGAATATACCAGTGTCACCTATGGCAGCTTCAAAGAGCCCCTGCTGTGAGCAATATCCTGACACAAGTTAGTTTATGGACACCAGAATACACTTTGTAGAACCACTCAGCAAGGTGTCTGGCTCAAAGTGGCCATATGCTGACTTGGCTATGATTTTATATAGACAAAAGAAGTCACTTTTAAAATATGCCACTTAAAATCAATAAAAGTAGTGATCAACCACATATTCCTCAATAGCATGATGAAGGGCAGCTCATATATCAAATTAAACATTCTGCCACACAGAGAAGTTAAGGAAATGAGGGCAGGCTCTACTAAGACACTGTATCTAGGCCTGTTTGGTATCAAAAGATGGACAAATTCATAGGGGATTTATTAATAATAAAATTAAAGTCTGTGTGACTCTCCACAGAAAAGATAGGTCACATAGTAGAATTGGGTAGGAGATCAGACAATATGCAAATGGTGATTGAAAAAAGTATTACAGACCACAAACCCCAGGGAGGTGGGAAAAATGTCTTTAAAAAGCTGAGACCAGTTACAACAAATTGTGTCTTTTGGGAAAATCAATCCACATTGATAATTTGTCCATCGTCCTAGCCAATTTCCCATGGCACAGATTATACAACTCATGTAAATTATACTCTGACTGTAACCCTTTTTATTTGAAACTGTTTTGCTTGTGTATGTTATATCAACTTTTTACTAATTGTTTTTCTTTATATATGTATGCCCTGTACTTTTGTATATTAAATCTATAAATTTAGTAAGTTGCATTCTTGATACTCTAACGAATCTATTAGCCTGTTAAGAAGAATATAGCTTGACCATGTTAACCCTTGGAATGCCAGTGTGTGATTTGTTGATACATTTGATTAACAAGCTTAGTGTGTGCTTGTATTTACATTTGTGTAACAGTCTGAAGGTGTGAAGAGTTAACCCTTTGTTTGCTGGTGTGGGCCTTGCTAGCCTGTGGGTAGCCAGAAGCCTGGTGTGCCAGTGTGGGACAGTATATTGGGGTCCTATTGTCCGTATTCAATAGGTGGTGGCAAAACCTGAAGTGTGTGGGGGTGTGAGAGCACTGTGTGAGGGGCGATTCAGTAGGTCTATAACCTGTGTGATAGGTGAGAGAGACTACGGGCTGGAATCGCGTGTAACCTCATACAGCAAACACCCAAAGTCACGACAGCTGGGAGCGTGTTTGTGACAAGGTGCAATTTATTGAAACACAGAATTAAAAGTGGGAAAATTATAAGGTCACTTTCTTTATTTCTGTGCAAATATGTATTTTGTATTTTTAAAAGTTGTACTTTATATGTTATACTCTTTATACTATTTACAAATCTGTTGTATATTATATATGCATTTTTATCTCCAGCTAAATAATAAAAGTACTTAAACAATGGATCTAAATTTTGATATACCCTTTCTCAAATTATTGTGAATCAAATCATTATTGCGAAACGTTTGCCAATATTTTCCAGGTTGCTTGCTGATGAGCTATATAGTTGAAAATATGAACAATTGACTTTGATAGATTGACAGTACATGGGCAAGCTCTAGAACTGCTTTAATAGATTACATTGTTACATTAAGATACTGAATTTTAAACTAGAAAGCTATTACAAAACGGCTCATTAACAAACCATGAAAAAAAGACACCAATACACTTAATTGTCTGCCATGTTCATTTGGGTGCAGTTCTCGATATTTGTAAACACCCCCATGTGGGGCAAATCCAAGGTTTCTAGAGGGGCGTGACAGGATGGACCAGAGAAGTAAATAGAGATTTTAGTGCCCTGGGCAGGATAGACCACTGGCGGACCCCCACCCACCCCCATCCTCTTGTGGTGGTGGTGGGGGGGGGGGGGCGGCACCTAGCCTGTACAAGTACCAGTTGGTTCTCCAACCCTGTACAACTTTCTTCTACCTATTCTTGTAGTTTGACCACATGGAGCTGCTGCTGTGATCTTAAGCTCACTTACTGCTTGGCCGGATCCCGTTGAGCCCTGTTTGTAAAAAGATAGTCATTATTCACCACAAGGAAAGCAACGCAACCAGTGAACAGTCCAGGCCTCCCTTTTCTAACCAGCCCTGACATTCTAATCCTAACTCTGTCCCACATTAAGTTAAAAGCACCCAAAACTCCCCAGTAATAAATAAATAGCCCCCACAATCATTCCACAAGTAAAAGAATAGCCCCATCAATAAATTAATAGTGTACTGTAAGAAAAGGGCTGATGTCTACCCATAAAACAATGAACACATTCCTACATGCGCCTTCTCCACTCTACCAGCTCATTAAAATAAATTATTGCTGTTCCACTTCATTGTAAAACTAGGTGCACCTCTGCACCTAATGAACATTTTGTAAGGCATCCATCCAACTTCTCCTATCAGATGGTGCAATATAGAATTTGCATTGTGCTTTTGTAAATTACCTTTTGAATATTGACCCTAAGCTTCCTAGTATAATCCATGCCTGTTTACAATAGTGCCAAAAAAAGCATTATCCTCACACCAATATGTCTCACCACTGCCTGTATACAATCTGCTTACATGGTGGTAAACACCATGTTCCATCCATTGCAGTATATCCCATATGCTGTATAGCCACAGGCATATAGTATGGCCACATGCCAATATACATTATGCCCACATACCAGTATACACTTTTCTAACATACTAATCACCAATATTCTTTTGGAATCTATAAATACCGCCCTTCACGGCGATCTAGCGCCATTTGAGAGATGGACAGAGAAGGGGTAGGACAGAGCAGGGCCATCTTAACAACATTATGGGCCCCCGGGCAAAGCAGTGCACCGGGGCCCCTACATATATATATATATATATATATATATATAGATGTATAGAGATACAGATATAGATATAGATATAGATATAGATATAGATATAGATATATAGAGATAGAGATAGATAGATGTACTTGCTCAGTGACCCTTGAAGGTTTTTTTGCAGGTTTTTTCTTTTGCAGGATTATTTATTCTAATTAAGAGCCCTGCCTATGGGGCCCTCTTGCCCGTGGGGCCCCTGGGCACCTGCCCATCGTGCCCAATGGAAAAGATGGCACGGGACAGAGTATAGAGCCATTTGGCAGGCAAAGTGATAGAAGAGAAAGAGGAGGGTGGTAGCAGTGTTAGAGAAAGCTTCATTACTGAATTTGTCATTGAAATACAAATTATAAATATACCAGTCATTGCACTCTTTTTTTCTGAATTTGCACTACAAAGTGTAGGGTCTAATATACACCCTTATAGAAGAGCTGTGTTGGTCATTTGGTCATTGCTGAAATCCTAATATACCAGTCATTGCAATCTTTTTTTCTGAATTTGCACTACAGAGTGTAGGGTCTAATATACAGTTATACACCCAAATAGAAGAGCTGCGTTGGGGATTTTGTCATTGCTGAAATAGTCATCTACAAGTCCTTGCAGGCTTTTTTCTTATTTACACTAATAAGTGCAGGGTCTAATATACACCCAAAGACGAGTGCTCCATTGCTAAGAGTCATTAATGAATAGGAAGACAAGCAGGCTTGTCTTCTGAATTTGCAGGCAAATTGTACAGCCTTATATAGGTAACACCCAAATACGAGTGCTCCATTGCTAAGAGTCATTGATGAATAGGAAGACAAGCAGGCTTGTCTTCTGAATTTGCAGGCAAATTCAACAGTGTTATATTGGGCAACACGGTGGCTAAGTGGTTAGCACTTCTGCCTCACAGCGCTGGGGTCATGAATTCAATTCCCGACCATGGCCTTATCTGTGTGGAGTTTGTATGTTCTCCTCGTGTTTGCGTGGGTTTCCTCCGGGTGCTCCGGTTTCCTCCCACACTCCAAAAACATACTGGAAGGTTAATTGGCTGCTATCAAAATTGACCCTAGTCTCTGTGTGTGTGTGTGTGTGTGTGTGTGTGTGTGTGTGTGTATGTTAAGGAATTTAGACTAAGCTCCAATGGGGCAGGGACTGATGTGAGTGAGTTCTCTGTACAGCGCTGCAGAATCAGTGGTACTATATAAATAGTGATGATGATGATGATGATAAACAGACACACAGGGGGAGAAGGAGAAGAGGGAGACAGAAAATTAATCATCTTCCACTTCTTCAGGACTGTCAATGGTGTTATAGTCTCTTAGTAGGCTCTGGATCAGCCTGTGACAGTCCTGGATGGTCATCTTCTCCCTTTTCAAAATGAGGCAATTCCTGGAAAGCCAAATAGCGTCCTTAAAGCAGTTCATTAGGCTCCAGGCCTCCTGATGTGGGTCCCAGGAAATAATCCGTAAAATACCGAATGGTATGAAAGGCAAGTTCTGGGCACACTGTCCTTATGTTCATGTTCCAAGGCATCCAACAGTGCCTGTCCAGTGGGGCAGTCCCAAAACATACGCTGTGCTGTTTCCCTTCTGGTGATGTAGAAGGGGCAGTGGACATATCGGCACAGGTTCCAGGAGTGCATGAATGTCCTGAGAGGCAGACATCACTGGATAGCCATCCATGCAATGTCTATTAGTCAGCCTCTTTGAGGCCACATTCTCCCACACGTGTTTTGTTGTGTTTGTAATCTGCACTTTACATGAAAGGTTATAGACTATAGATTATAATTTTGTGGGAATTGGGGCTGATTCGAAGCTCACTGATGAACTGGCTTTTTGCTGGGAATAACAAAGGCTCTTTTTAGTGCATTGTCTGGCACCCTGGATTGGTGTGTGTCTGATAAAAGCACGCATCCCAGGGGGGTCAGCGCTCATTGCCATGTAATAGCTGTAGAATTACCTCAGTTATCCAAGAAACAGGTGGAGCGATCAAATGAATCATAACTGGTTTCATGATCCAAGGACAATTCCATCTTTCACCCCTTTTCTTTTCTTCCACTGCTGTGTGCCAATGTGTCCTAGATGTGGTAGGAACTACCGTGTGTTTGAGTCATTGCTCTGTCGCTTACCATCCAGCCAGGCCAAAAGTGTATGAAAATAAGAATGTGACCTGTGAGGTGGTCAAAACTGACTGCAAATTACTTAAAATTAGTGTTAGTAAGGTTAATAATAATGTAGGATCAAAAAAACAGTAAAATTATGTGATTTTAGCATATTTTAGCAATTTTTCTAAAAAAATACAGATCCAAAACCAAAAGCAAAACACGCAAGGGAGGTTTTTCGCAAAACCAAAACCCAAAGGTAATCCAGATCCAAAACCAAAACCAAAACACGGGGGTCAGTGAGCATCTCTACTCAAGACACCGTTCGTCACTACCGACTTAATGATAATGAATGGCACTTTAACAGTAAAAAAGAAAGAAAAGAAAAACATGACAGTCCCTACCTTTAAAAGTGGGGACTAGAGAAGGGTTAGAGTAAAATATGACTAAATATAAAAAGTAAAAAAACAAAACAGTATTTTTATATGTGGCACTACTAGTCCCAGCATGCCCTAGCTACAATAAACTGATTGGGTATGTTGGCGCTTTTAGAACTACAAGTCCCAGCATGTCCTGACATCCAGTGCAGTACTGTAAAAAAAACACAAACGGTGAAATACATACTTTGTATAAAGACTTCCATTTATTATTCACCTAAATCTAGCCTTACTACATGGTGGTCATCCCCACCTGCAATTGTCACAACCAGCCAAAGCTAAGAGTGCTGATGCTTGGATCACTTTTCAGAGGGGTAAGCCACACAGTTGTTTTACTTTAGTTTAAAACTTTTTTTTTTTTTTACACTTGAGAAGGTGCATGATTATGATCATCAGTATGAATGTTTGCTCCAGGAAACCAGGACAGCTTCATCTTCTTATTACCTGAAAATTATGTGAACATACCTTGACTGTATTTTCTTGCACACCCCATCCCTCTCCTGTTCTGCCTCTCCAGGTTTAAGGAGGCTTAAGCCAGGGATATGAAAAAATCTTAACACAGACTCAAGCATACATATTTTTGGTCCACATATGCAGTACGAAAATGCATATTTTATGCTAAAAGAAAACCAAAACAAACACAGGAATTGCGTCTTCATGTAGATATACACCAATAAGACACAATATTAAAACCACCTGTCTATTATTGTGTCGGTTGCCCTCGTGCCACCAAAACAGCTCTGACCCATTGAGGCATGGACTCCATAAGACCGCTGAAGGTGTCCTGTGGTATCTGGCACCAAGACATTAGCAGCAGATACTTTTAAGTCCTGTAAGTTGCGAGGTGGGGTCTCCATTGCTCAGACTTGTTTTTCAAACACATCCCACAGATGGTCAATTGGATTGAGATCTGGGGAAATTGGAGGCCAAGTCAACACCTTGAACTCTTTGTCATTCCTGAACAATATTTGCAGTGTGGCAGGGCGCATTATTCTGTTGAAAGAGGCCACTGCCATCAGGGTATACCATTGGCATGGAGGGGTCTACCTGGGCTGCAGCAATGTTTAGGTAGGTGATACATGTCAAAATAACATCCGCATAAATATCAGGACCCAAGTTTTCCCAGCAGAACAGTGCCCAGAGCATCATACTGTCTCTGCTGGCTTGCTTTCTTCTCATACATCTTGGTGCTGTCTCTTCCCCAGGTAAACACACATGTACCCAGCTGTCCACATGATGGAAAAGAAAACGTAATTCATTAGACCAGACCACCTTCCTCCGCTGCTCCATGATCCGGTTTTGGTGCTCACATGTCCATTGTAGGCGCTTTCGGAATTGAACAGGGGTCAGCATGGGCACTCTGCCCAATATGCAGCATGCTGTGATGTACTGTGTGGTATGACACCTTTCTGTCATAGCCACCATTAACCTTTTCAGCAGTTGCTACTACAGTAGTTCTTCTGCGGGATTGGACCAGACAGGTTAGCCTTCACTCCCCATGTGCATCAGTGAGCCTTGGGTGCCCATGACCCTGTAACCACTTCACTGGTTGTCCCTCCTTGGACCACTTTTTGCAAGTACTAACCACTGCATACTGGGAACACCACACAAGACCTTCCGTTTTGGAGATGCTCTGACCCAGTCATCACAATTTGGCCCTTGTCAAAGTCGCTCAGATCCTTACACTTGCTCATTTTTCCTGCTTCCAGAACTGACTGTTCACATGCTGCCTAATATATATTATCTCTTGGTAGATGCCATTGTAGCAAGATAATCAATGCTATTCACTTCACTTGTCAGTGGTTTTAATGTTGTGGTTGATCGGTCTGTATATATATATATATATGTGCTGATGCAAGACAAATGTTTGGGGGGCAGAGATAAAATCTTGTTCTGGGGCACTTGGCGATCATATTTAAACTAATATTACTACATTCAGAAACCTTTAAATATTGCTGATGATGCATATATACTGGATAATTATTTTAAATTAATGCATACTTGCCAACTTTTCCTCGTTGACTCCAGGGAGATCCCTGGGGAGGTGGGTGTGCGGCGGTGGGGCTTGATGAACTGCATCATTTTTTTTGTCCCCGCCCCTAAACGATTGTCACATTTTTGGCCAATGACAGCAGGGGGCAGGGCTAAGATGACGCAATATTTGTGTTATTAAACCCCGCCCCCTGCCACTTATCTATTGCGGGGGCGAGAACCGGGAGGTTGCCCTGCTCTCCTGGGAGGTCTCCCAGAAATGCTGAAGTCTCCTGGACATTCCAGGAGAGTAGGCAACTATGCGTTAAAAAATGCAGATAATGAATCTCTAGAGACTGAAGTGTCTTTTACATTTCTGTCTCCATTACTGAAGTCATGTTGTCTTACCTGTCAGTCTTTGATTAAATCTTGGTCTCCATGAAAATGGCCTCCTCCATAGGCATCAATACATGGACATAGAGCACAATTTCTTAATTGTGTTATCATGCCACAGATGGCGAAACCAACCATGTCTTGTACTGGCTCAGCATCAGGGAGAATGCCAGACTCTTCAGGGAGTAAGGGAAATCACCCCTATTTCAGGGAGTCTCCATGACATTCAGGGAGAGTTGGCAAGTATGAATTAATGCCATGTAGCATAGCTTAGAGCACTGCATTATTTTCCCCCCATTTTCACCAACTGTTTTAACTCCAAAAAATGCAGCATATATTTGTAACGTATAAGAGAAAAATAGAAGTATAATTAATGTTATACAATACAAATCTAAATTAGTTTGGAAATTGGTTGCTAAATTATATTGATTGAATAAAATAACATATTTGAATAACATATTTTTTGACATGATTGTGCAACGTGTAATAGCTTCTAAGGTGTCAACATTCTTGCATCACTCTGCTGTTGGGAAGTGTTTTGCAAATACAAATAAGACTATTACATTAACCTCTACACACAAAGATATTACAGCTAAATTATGCATGCCTACAATACATTTATCCTATTATTTCCTTAATGCATATATGCTTATTTATCATAGATTTAACTAATTGTCATCCAATCACTTATTTAAAAAACATATATTTATTTCATAGGCGTGTTCTCCATACACTGCCTTCAATGATAATAGCGAAAATTGTATATAAATTACTCAGGAAGCAATCAGGCTGAACATCTGTGTCAATTTTCCAAAGATAATGAATGTATTGCAGTGTTGGTGGAGCAGATTGTCTGGGTGTAATGGTAAGGACAAGATGAGCTGTGAAGTTGCTAGCAGAGGTTGTGACGTTTTCAAAATTTATCTGTGGAGCCCAGTTAAATCTATGTCAGACTTTGATAATAAATAGGACTAATACTTGTGATGACATAGGTCCTTTTGCCAAAGGTCAGAACAATCTATGGCATTTGATGATCAATCTTTCTATTCACCTGTACTAAACAACCGGCTCTGCCCACTTTCACGACAACACCTTATCATGCGCTCCGCAGAGCAGAAACTAAAGACAAAACATAAATATTTGAGGATCAACTCATAACACGTTTGATGGATCTAATAATTTTAAAGGGAAGTTATTGCTAAATCATTTTTCTTTCACAATTAGGCTTAGAAAAGTCCATTGCTGTTCTTCAAACGTGTTTTTGATATGGTCCTTAGTAAAACCATTTTGTCTCAAATATTTTTTTATTCACAGTGTTGTTGGTGGTTAGTGTTCTCTGTGTGTTAGATAGCGATTACAGTGTTACATTGAGATGCAGTAGAGATTGTGAGGATTCTTTCCAACGAAATCAGAGGTGGTTTCAGCAAAATAAACAATCTGTGATCTAAATCTAATCTAAATCTGTGGTTTCAAGAGGGAAAGCCACCAGCTGGACAGTACAGATGCATGAGATAATATTTTCTCATGTGTGAGGCAGAGCAGAGTACATTTATTAAATTGAACACGTTTTTAAAAGTTTGAATTTATTGAAGAAACATGTACATATATAATGACAATATATATATTAGAAAAACCTATATGATTTATCTTATTTCTTTTTGGTACAAAATAGAGAGGGAGGAGAACAAAAGAAGGCTCTCTACTGTATGTGGCAACAGTTCAAATTATATTCCAACAATAATATATATCAAATACAAAAGTGCAGGACCGGAGATAGTGTGAAACACCATAGATGTTGCATCATAGAATGAGGTAGCTTACACTTCATGAATGCAAACACCATTTTTTTTAAAATGTTTTTTTATTTATTGTATGTATACTCAACTTAATCATAATATAGATACAGCATTTTATACAACAGTTTACAGCTATATTTAATAATCTTATTCATTTGATTATATTGCCATACAAAGATACAAACTACATCTATAAAGATATTTGTTAGTTTGTCAAGTTTTGTTCAGTGTAATGGTTTAGTAGGGCTAATGTGTCTTATTTCACCCGCTCTTACAGAGACATAGGGGTATATTTACTAAACTGCGGATTTGAAAAACAGAAGCTGTCGCCTATAGCGTCCAATCAGATTCTAGGGCCTGATTCATTAATCTTAACTTAAGAAATGTTAATGTCTCTAGCCTATACATGTAGACTAGCAACATGAGCCTGGAGACCATTAGATTGATGATTGAGAGTTGAGGATATCAGACCTAACAAATCTTTTGTATTGGAGTTGAGAGATTGTCTTGTGTAATATTAATTTTATTTTCCAGCAAAATGTGTATATACAAAAACAGGGGACAACAATAGGATCTAATGTAGCAGCAACATATGAAAATTTATTTATGGCACAATTCAAAAAGACATATGATAATGTCTGCAATATAGTCTCCCCTGTCATTAAACTTTGACATTACATAGATGACATTTTTTTTATTAGGCAGTGTACTTTGGGTACTCTTTAACAATGGATTGAACAGTAAGGGCTTGATTCATCTTCGAACGTAACTTGCGTTTAAAAAAATTGGACACAATTTGCACAACCGCACCCCCATTTTCAAAGAGGATCTCAAGAAATGTGTCCATTTGAATCTGGGTATAAGTAAGCTCTAGCTATACATTACTTGTCTTATGCAGACAGTCAGAACATAGACACATCAGAACATATGCAAAATAAAAACTTTTATAAAATAAATTAATAACACTTAATACTATAATCATTAATACAAATATATTTAAAAAATAATAATTTTGCTTTACATGAAAAATATAAATCAGGATTGTCACGGTCATCTGTATTTCTCGATCCGATTTGACCCTTGGCCCTAGCAGAAGCAGGACTGAAATGGAACCTGGAGTCATTGATGATCTCTGTGGTCATCTAGAGTATTCAGAATAGCACAGGCAGCATAGGAGTCTTGGGACTGGTGTCTGTACCCGAGTACTGAACTGGAATTTGGTGTAATAACGGACTGCAACTCAATCCCAGCACCTGTGGCCAGACACACAGAACTGAAACCCACTAATAAGAACTCCGATAGAAAACACACGGAAACTCAGAACAGAACAAACTGGAACTGGAATCAGGGACTAGGAACTCAGAGCCATGACACAGAACGGCGAACTCAGGACTGCACAGCAGACACAGACCAGGAACCTACAGACAGATACACGGAACTGGAAATAAGCCCTAAAGACTCAGAATCAGCCGTAACAACAGAACTGATGATACTGGTAAAGCCTCTGATACTGCATAATAGACAATGGATAGTGCAAAGTTCTTACTGAAATAAGCACTCTTGTTGAATGCAGAAAATTGCAGGAAGATGAGCAGCACTGAAGTGCAGAATATTTGCATAAAAATGAACTTCGGGTAATGCAGAATACTTGAAGTAAGATATGCACTTGGAATTGCAGGCAATAGAAAAGTGATGTGCACTTTAAAATGCAGGATACGTGCAAAGTGAAGTTCAGTTGGTAATGCAGGATGTTCTCAGAAGATCACTTTGTAAACACAGAGTAAGCAGGAACAGTGCAGGAACAACTGGAACCTGGCGCAAAGAACTATCATCAGGAGAGAAATGTGTTCTGGCAATGAACAGATCTCAGCAGCAGGTTTAAATAGGGTGTTACAAACAACTATTGACTGCACAGTTCATGTGATCACAGCTCTAAATCTGGTTGGTCTGGAATGATCACCTGACTGCATCCAAGATGGTCGCACCCATGCAGCAGAACAAACAATATGTGTTTGTTTACAAACAGAGATGTGATGGACTGGAATGCTGCAGGCGACCAGGAGGGACCCCGGTAGCAGTGATATGACAGTGACGGATGGGGTAAGTGCAGGCCAAGACCCCGATGTGTGACAAGAATATTCTTAATGCGTACTGTACATAACTTTTTTTTTTTTTAATTCCTTTTACATACAGACACATGTTCTGGGGTGCTTACAAGTCAGTCTTCACTATCAACCTGCACTTACATCTGCCCTGTAGCTGGTAAAAGTGATACAGCTAAAAATCATGTACTTAAGATATGCCCAGAGCTTGAATTAAATGTATGTGCGCATGCTCAACTATGTCATGCCCTTATTGTACATTAGATTAATTTGGGGAAGTGGCACACTGGATATTGTAGCATAGAGGCATATTTGTCACAGTTCTCTATACGAAAATAGGTACAAACACAGCTAATCTGCAGCAACAGGCTGCAGACAGGTTTAATTTTCCCAGGGATCCTCTTTCAGCGCACACGCACGCACACACACACACACACACACACACACACACACACACACGTGTTTCACATGGGTGTAATTGGTTTGTTTTGCTGTGATTTGTTTGTAGTGCTTGCCTGGAGGATAAAGACACTGTTCGTATGTGTGGGCGGGACCACCGATGCCAGGTAGTGGCCGGATAGTAGTCAGGGAACTAATGTTTAGCCAGATGTAGATAGTAGGATAATGTAATACTTTTGCTGGATATGACTGCTGTACCATTGCTGAAACTCTTTAGCCATCCTGACAACTGCTAATAAACAGTGAAATGGTTCAGCAAATCTGTGTGAGAATCCAGTGAATGAAGTACTTTATCACAGTAGTAAAGGAAATGTAATAATATGGTCTACCTAATGAGCTATAAGGTGCAATAGCTATATTATTAATGAGCTATAGGATGTTTCGTATATAGGCCTCATGTAGCTATTAAATCAGTAAAAAATATATACGTGTGTACCACATAGCCCACAACATTTATCAACGTGACCTAATTCACCGATATAGCAATCTCAAAATAAGTATTATCTTTCAATGATTATTATGTTTTTAAACCTTCTAAATCTCGACAGAAAAATCAACATTTGTTCTAGGATCAGTGATCTTGCATATACTCCCTTAAACACACAACCCTGTGCATTACTTGTACGTTGTAATGCTCAATTTAATACTATGATTTGCCCTACCATATGGTGATTTGTCACTGTAGATATTTTGGAAAGTCCCTTTTTACATATGGAGGCAATTGAAAGTAGGGATGTGCACCGGTGTTTTGGATTCAGATTTGCTTGAGGTTTTGGGTTCGGATTTGTTTCGCAAAACACCTGACGAAAGGTTTTGGTTCGGATTTAAGGTTTTGGATTCGGATTTATTTTGAAAAAAACATAAAAAGTGTTAAAATCAAGTTTTTTGGTTTATTTTCACTCCTACGCTATTATTAACCTCAATAACATTTAATAACAATCATTTCCACTAATTCCCAGTCTATTCTGAACACCTCACAATATTGTTTTTAGTCCAAAACGTTTCACCGAGGTAGCTTTCTGGACTGCATAGTGCAGTGGTCCCGGTACACAATTTGGTACCGGGGCCACAATACCTCCGCCTTCAAATGGTCTGAATTCCACTGCACAGCTGCCTGCTCCTACATCCTCTGCAGCATATTCAGGGTGTAGTTCGAGCGTGTCAATACCTCTTGTTTTTGACGATGACGGGTCATTTTCATTAATTTATGATTTGGCAGCAACAGTCAACATTGTTTAATATCTGATACGCCTCTATCTGGACTGCATAGTGGAGTGGCCCCGGTACCCAATTTGGTACCGGGGCCACAATACCTCCTCCAACTTTCAAGTGTAGTGTTTATAATTTATAAACACTACAGTAGTTCAAGCACGTCAATACCTCTTGTTTTAGACGACCATGGTACAGAGCATTCATCATTGAGATCCCATCAAGTATGTGAAAGACAGACAGGGTCGAAGTGTTATTTGTTGACTTTGTTAACAAAAAAACTGTCCCTGTTGCAAATATTCGTGCAATGAAGAGTGACTTTTTCATTTAAAGGCTCAAGCTTTCAAGTATAGTGTTTATAAGTTATAAACACTACAGTAGTTCAAGCACGTCAATACCTCTTGTTTTAGACGACCATGGTACAGAGCATTCATCATTGAGATCCCATCAAGTATGTGAAAGACAGACAGGGTTGAAGTGTTATTTGTTGACTTTGTTAACAAAAAACTGTCCCTGTTGCAAATATTCGTGCAATGAAGAGTGACTTTTTCATTTAAAGGCTCAAGCTTTCAAGTGTAGTGTTTCTAACTTATAAACACTACAGTAGTTCAAGCACGTCAATATCTCTTCTTTTTGATTAGGACAGGGCATTTTTCTTTTGGTTTAATTTGTTGAATTTGTTTTAATTTTGTTTTACTTTGTGCTCATGGCAAACGACTGTTGAATGGTCACATAATGGCAAAAAAAAGAGTTGCAAGATGGAATTGTCCTTGGGCCCTCCCACCCACCCTTATGTTGTTGAAATAGAACATGCACACTTTAACAAACCAATCATTTCAGCGACAGGGCCTACCAAACAACTGTGGCTGAAATGATTGGTTTGTTTGGGTCCCCACACCAAAAAAGCTATTCATCTCTTCCTGTACAAACTAAACAGGCTCTACTGAGGCAAGATGTTGTCCTCATCCTCAACCTCTGATTCCTCTCCCCCTACAGTGTGTACTTCCTCCTCCTCACACATTATCAATTCGTCCCCGCTGGACTCCACAACCACAGGTCCCTCTGTACTATCTGGAGGGCAGTGCTGTACTTGATTGAGGAATTGATATATCATTTTTATGAACGTCATTTTTTCAACGTTCTGAGGAAGCAACCTCCTTCGCCGCTCACTGACCAGGTTCCCCGCTGCACTAAAAACTCTTTCCGAGTACACACTGGAGGGGGGACAACTCAGGTAAAATAGAGCCAGTTTGTACAGGGCCTTCCAAACTGCCTTTTTTTCCTGCCAGTAACATAGCAGTACCACTGGACTTATACTGCAGAATGAGTGAATTTTGTAATATTGCAGTACCAATGGACTTATACTGCAGAATGAGTGAACTTTGTAATATTGCAGTACCAATGGACTTATACTGCAAAATCAGTGAACTTTGTAATATAGCAGTACCAATGGACTTATACTGCAGGATTGTTTTGGGATATTTTTTTATAATTACTTTTTTATAACTTTTTTTGAAATTTTTTATAATTTGGGAATAATGGGGAAATAACAATGCCCTTAGAAGGACAGAGCACAGGACACAGCACCACTGGACTGAACAGCACAGCACGAGCTATAGTAGGTACAGAGGACCACCTAACACACCCTCCCTCTACCCTGATCAATGCCCGTGTGAAGATGGCAGCGACTAGCGGGGAATTTATAGGATCCAAGTATCGCGAGATCCGACAGCGGGATTATGACTCAGAGCCTCGGTTTCAGTTTTGCAATTGGCGGGAATACCCGGATCTGTCTCGGATCGGCAACGTTCGGGTGGGCTCGGATTGCAGATATCCGAGTGCGCTCATCTCTAATTGAAAGAGACAGAAATACTGCCTGTTTTTTATATGGCAAGTAGATAATTGGAGGTTGTTGCTGTTATAGTAATCATTATTTTTTCTTCGGTGTAAAGTGTGTCGCCATTGTAAATGCCAATATATTCTATCACACACCTTTGTGGGGTAGTATCCTGAAGTTAGCAACACCAGAGAGACCAAGGAAGCCACCCCCCCCCCCTACACGGGTCCACAGGCACACACAAAGGAAATATTCTACACAAGACTGGTCTTTAAAAGCCACACCAGCACATTTATTAGGGAGGCATAGACTCCTAAAGATTTTGTACATTTTTTTTTTTTTTTATATCAAAAATATATATCTCTTTAAACACAATAACTAACACTAGTAACATACACTAAATTCTAGCACAGTTACTTTAACTTTGCTAACACATATCACACAAATGCAGCTGAATATTAGACAAACTGTATACAATAATGGAGTCTTTGTTAATAGGCCATTCAAATACAGATCACTTCTCTTTCCCAGGTGATTTGATAAAACATGCTCCCATTGTTCGTCTTTCCTCCAATTTAACACGAATGCAAAATACAATTTACATCCTGCTGCTCCCTTTCTTCTTAGGGATAAGCATACAGTCACTTTAATAAATGCTGGCTCCTCAGCACACAATTGGCTTTCCCATGGATAGCAGATAATCGCAAAGTTTGGTGCAGTTTCTTAGTTTTTAACTCAGTCTCTGTCCCCTAACTATCTGTCCCTACACTTCACCCTTGCTATTATATCACAGTTCCGCAAAAGGGTATTATACAATATGCTTCCCTAACTGACTAGGGACTAGTCCTAGTAAATCAATAATAAGGTTACACATGTCTACAGTATTTGCATCCAAGATAGCACCTCTATGTTTAAGTGTCCGGTAAGTTCTCTTACTGGGAAGCCTTTTCCACTCTCCCTTTGTGTCTCTCCATCCTTGAAGTCTCACTTTTACTCAGGCCTCCATTCATCTCTCCAGTTGTCTTGTAGCAGAGGACTCCCTCAGGATATCTGTCTCCCTGTGCACCCCTCAGAATTCCAGCTACTGTTTGTAACCGCTCCTTCACAAGCTTCTCCTTCCCGCTGTGTGGGGGACTTACCTGGATGGGCTCCATCCAGTGGGTCCCTCAGTCCATGTTGGGTCTCTCTGGCAGCGCCGATTGGCTCCCCATCCCAGCAGGGACAATCAGGGTTCCCTGATTGGCCATTTGAATTGTGGAGCAGGGCTCACCCTGTCATCATGCAACGGCGCAGTGATGTCACATAGTGTCAGCGCATTAGCGCCTATTTATGGCACCGTGGACAGCGCCATGTTAGTCCCCAGGAGACAGATGAAGAGAGAAGACATTGGGGAACAAGATGCTGGACAGAAGAGACAGCCGCCTTGATTAAGCACAGAAGAAAGAAAATAAAGTGACGGCAGCGGCAAGCAGCCCTTGTAAGAGCTAAGAGCTACCCTGCCAAGAAGACGCCAGGGACAAGCGGAGAAGAGCCCAACTGGGTGAAGATCTTCGCAGCAGGTCAAGAGGACGGATGCAGAGGCCAGGAACCATGTAGGGTCCTTGTGGGAAATCCCTCTATCGACCCCCTGCTCATACCTGTCTGTTCTCTTTGCTACACCGGGCACTAGACCAGAGTTGCAATACAGGCATTAGGCCTGAGCTGCAGATAGGGGGGCTACAGTAGGGATATTGTTTGTGGGGAACGAGAGTTTATAAAAATTATAAGTCTAAGGACTATAAGGATTCTGGTTTCCCATCTCTAGGAGCAGAAATACGGCATATTGAAGCCAGGACCAAGGAAGGAGGGAGTGTTGTACCGGGCCTCTGGCGTGAGGGTCCATGACAGATGATGCAAGGGCACCAGATAATGAGCCCTTTAGGGGAAATAGAAAACCCCAATTAAATAACTCCAATAGAGAACGGGGCAGTGTCAGAGGAGGAACCTCACCTTCCGGGTTACCCCAAGAAGAGGTATCAATGAAAGTGTGTGCATGGAGAAGTGCATGAGAGCTGCACATGAAAAGGTGTGGAGGAGGGGTCATTAGCCCCCAATGGCAAAGGTCCCAAAAGAGGAGAGCCTTTGGATGAAAGTGTCTGCCAATCCATACCTTTCTCCCAGGCAGAGACCCTTGGAGGGGATGAACGTGAATGGCTGTAAGCCACAAGGAACCCTGTATTGATGCCCCTTTGAAAGTACCCCTGTACCATGAAGAAGGGTCATTGCAGAGGCAGCGTGGCTAGCAGCAGGAGTTTATTATTTAGAGGTCTGCCTAAGTACATATTAACTCTCCATTTAATTGCACGGTAACAGCAGCATGGCCTGGATATATGGATGTCATTTGTGAATGTGACTGTGTGGCCAGCAGCAGTGGGATTGGAATAGGAGGGTCCCTGCAATTGGATGCGGGCTATCTCTGTATAGTGGTTTGTTGCTAATCCCGGCTGGAGTGAGTGCAATAACCGCTGAAGTATGTCCTTTATTTGCAGACACCTGTGAGAGAGAGCAAAGTATTATCAGAATATGTGGAACTACATCAGGTATGCAGCGGTGTTATTATTGAAACTGAATTTAAGTATAAAATGTGCAGGTGGAGTAAAGAGGTGAATCTGAGACTATTAACATTTGCTGAAGTAATGTGCTGGAGATAGTTGGGAGAAGCTGTACTTGTACCGTTCTGGACGAGTTTGGCGTTTCTTATATTGGTACACCATTGAAACCATTAAGCATATATGCAAGAGGAGAAGGCATTAGAAATATAATATGTATATTTATTTTTTGGGCAGCATGGTGGCTAAGTGGTTAGCACTTCTGCCTCACAGTGCTAGGTTCAATTCCCGACCATGGCCTTATCTGTGTGGAGTTTGTATGTTCTCCCTGTGTTTGCGTGGGTTTCCTCCGGGTGCTCCGGTTTCCTCCCACACTCCAAAAACATACTAGTAGGTTAATTGGCTGCTATCAAAATTTACCCTAGTCTGTCTGTCTGTGTATGTTAGGGAATTTATACTGTTAGCTCCAATGGAGCAGGGACTGATGTGAATTAGTTCTCTGTACAGCGCTGCTGAATCAGTGGCGCTATATAAATAAATGGTGATGATGATTTTTCTATGAGATGGTCTGGCACCCAACATTTATTTGATTTTGCACTGTACCACTAGTGTCCATCAATGAATTTTCTTTTAAACACCTGAGTATTCAGGGGAACCTCTGGTCTCAGAGGCCAAACCCATGCCATAGCAGAGGAGGAGGGCAAAATGAGTGGGGTGACACAATACATCATGAAACCCCAATTAAGTGATTACATACAAGACCAGCACAGGTCTCACACTTGCACCACGTCTTTTCACATATAAATGACATTTTTCTGCTTTCTCAAATAAAAGAAAAAACTGTAACCATAAAAATAATTGTCAGTTTGATATTTCAAGTCGCATAATATAACAGTTTACTTAGTTCTGTGAAGACCAGTCTTGTTTTAGGAAGAAAGCTTTTAAACGCCAAACAGCCGATTCTACCTCTGCACATTCCCCTTCTAACTCTTAAATTAAGTATATAACTACCCAATACCTGTAAAGGATATAGGTTTGAATTTTGACATACTAAGATCAGTTTCAATTAGTGGTCAAAGTGGAAATTTAGAAGTACTAGTATGGAATTGTTTAATTAATGTAATTCATTCTGTCCAGTAACTGAAGACAAAGTCTCTGCACTCATCTTATCTCACCTTACAACGTGTTCACTTCACCCTATTCCCTCACAATTACTATGCTCCCTCTCCTCCACTGCATGCCCGCCTCTAACTCACCTTTTCAATTTGTCTCTCTCCACTGGCACATTTCCATCCTTCTTTAAACAGGTGCTCATCTCACCTATTCTAAAGAAATCATCTCTCGATCCAGCCTGTCCCTCCAACTACTGCCCTATTTCTCTCCTCCCCTTTGCCTTCAAGCTACTTGAGCGATTAGTGTATAAATGCCTGTCTCACTTTCTCTCCTCTCATTCCATTCTCGACTCTTTGCAATCGGGCTTCTGCTACCAACATTCCACTGAAACTGCTCTCACAAAAGTGACCAATGATCTACTTTCTGCAAAATCTAAGGGTAATTTCTCCACACATTCTCCTGGATCTCTCTGCTGCTTTTGATACTGTTGATCACACTCTTCTTCTACACACACACTTCACTCCATTGGCTTTTGTGACACAGTTCTTTCCTGGTTCACCTCCTACCTATCGAACAGCTCCTTTAGTGTTTCTACCTCTGGCACATCCTCCCCTCAATTCCCACTATCTGCTAGGTTCCCACAAGGCTCTGTTCTTGGCTATTTACTTTTTTCATTGTACACTTGGGGCACTAATTCGCTCATTTGGCCTCCAATACCACCTCTATGCTGATGACACCCAATTCTATCGCTCTTCCCCGAACGTCTCTCCTTCTGTACTATCTCGTGTAACCAACTGTCTTTCAGCTATCTCCACACGGATGTCCCAATGCTACCTAGAGCTCAACATATCCAAACTAGAGCTTATTATCTTCCCCCCTGCCAAAGTCACCACCCGCTCTCAAATCTCCCTCAATCTCCCTCACTGTCACTGTCAATAGCACCACAATTTCCTCAGTCTCTCAAGACCTCTGCCTTGGTGTCACACTTGACTCTGCCCTCTGCTTTATTCCTCCCATCCAGAATCTCTACCAGTCCTGTCAACCCACCTTAAAAACATTACCAGAACACACCCTTTTCTTACTCAACATACTACCAAAACTCTTATCCATTCTCTCATCTCTCGTCTTGACTATTTCAACCTCCTGCTATCTGGCATTCCTGACACGAATATATCCACACTTCAATCCATCCTAAATGCTGCTGCAAGACCGATCTACCGCTCTCACAGCTCCACATCTGCTGCACCAGTTTGCAAATCCATACACCGGCTCCCCGAGTCCTCCAGAATCAAATTCAAATTACTCACCCTTACCTACAAAGATCTCAACAATACTACTCCTACATACAGCTCAATCTCATCTCAAAAAACTCTCCCTCCCACCCTCTTAGAACTACCTCTGACTTTTGCCTTGTCTCGTCTCTGGTAACCACCTCTCACTCTTGCCTACAAGACTTCTCCCGTGCTGCTCCCCACTTATGGAATTCCCTACCACACTCAATCAGACTTTCCACAGCCTTCAAATCTTTAGATGCTCTTTGAAAACCCATCTCTTTTTTAGAGGTTACCTTATCTTCGATAACATTATTGACACTAATGCACCCTCACAACTATCCCAATCTCCACTCTGAGCCACACTCGCTCCTCTAGTTTCAGTTGTGCCCTCTTCCACTTAGAATGTAAACTCTCTAATGAGCAGGGTCCTTCATACCCTTCGTTTTTCATGTCTGCATTTATTTTGTTTACCTTGTATGTCCCTGTTTAATGTATGTACTGTTTTCCCTACTGTACCTTCCTCCTTATCTGCCACTGACTTCACCTCCTTTTTCTCCTCTAAAATCGCGGCCATCAGACTTGAAATCTCCTCCTCCACCCACTCTTCCGCCACCCCCCCCTCTCGCCCTTCCTCCCCCCCCCCTCTCCCCCCAGCCACCAACTCCTTCTCTCCTTCCGCCCCACCTCGGATGAGGAAGTCCACTCTCTCATTTCTTCTTCCCCCCCTTCTACCTGCCCCCAGGACCCCATCCCTTCCCACCTTCTTCGCTCCCTTTCCGCCTCCACCTGCTCCCACCTCGCTCACCTCTTTAATCTGTCCCTCTCCACCGGCATCTTCCCCTCCGCCTTTAAACATGCTCTCGTCTCACCCATTCTCAAGAAATCCAATCTTGACCCCACCTCATTCTCTAATTACCGCCCCATTTCCCTTCTCCCATTTGCCTCCAAAATACTCGAGAGACTTGTCTGCAACCGTCTCTCCACCTACCTCTCTGAACACTCCCTCCTTGACCCTCTCCAATCAGGCTTCCGCCTCCTCCATTCCACTGAAACTGCCCTAGCTCAAGTTACGAACGATCTCCTCTCGGCTAAAGCCATGGGCCACTACTCCCTCCTGATTCTCCTCGACCTCTCAGCGGCCTTTGACACCGTTGACCACCCCCTCCTGCTTCACACCCTTCAGTCCATTGGCCTCTCCGGTACCGTCCTCTCCTGGTTCACCTCTTACCTTGCCGACCGTTCCTTCTCTGTTTCCACCTCTGATTCTCTCTCCCCTTCTTCCTCCCTTCCAGTCGGGGTCCCACAGGGCTCTGTCCTTGGACCCTTACTATTCTCACTATACACCTCTTCTCTGGGTGCACTCATCAGCTCCTTCGGCCTCAAGTACCACCTTTATGCTGATGACACTCAACTCTACCTTTCCTCTCCTGATTTCTCTCCCTCCCTTATTTCCAGGGTATCCG
Source organism: Mixophyes fleayi (assembly GCF_038048845.1). Lineage (NCBI taxonomy): Eukaryota > Metazoa > Chordata > Amphibia > Anura > Limnodynastidae > Mixophyes > Mixophyes fleayi. The sequence goes on along the minus strand of NC_134406.1, from coordinate 144,975,029 downwards.
CATGCCTCTCTGCCATCTCCTCCTGGATGTCCTCTAGATTTCTTAAACTCAATCTTGCTAAAACTGAACTCATTGTCTTTCCTCCCTCTCGTACCTCCTTCCCCTCTGACCTCTCCATCACTGTTGACAACTCATCTATCTCCCCTGTTCCCCAACTCCGCTGCCTAGGTGTCATCCTCGACTCCTCTCTCTCCTTTGCCCCTCACATTCACTCTTCCACCAAATCCTGCCGTTTCCAGCTTCGCAACATTGCCCGCATTCGGCCCTTCCTCTCCCAGGATGCCACCAAATCTCTCGTCCACTCTCTGATTATCTCCCGCTTGGACTACTGTAACCTTCTCCTTATCGGCCTCCCCCTCTCTCATCTCGCTCCCCTTAGATCTGTACTTAACGCCGCTGCTAGGCTTATTTTCCTCTCTCGCCGTTCCACCTCTGTATCCCCACTCTACCAAGCCCTTCACTGGCTCCCCTTCCCCTACAGAATCCTTTTCAAGCTCCTCACTCTGACTTACAAGGCCCTCGCCAACTCCACTGCTCCCTACATCTCTAACCTTATCTCTATTCACACTCCCTCCCGCTCACTGCGATCGTCCAACGATCGTCGCCTCTCTTCCCCTCTGATTACCTCCTCTCACGCACGTATCCAAGACTTCTCCCGCGCCGCTCCCCTCCATTGGAACAAGCTCCCCCGCTCCATCAGAACTTCCCCTAATCTGTCCTCTTTCAAACGAACATTAACAACCCACCTTTTCCTTAAAGCCTTCCAGTCTCATGCCTAAACTCCCACCGGTTGGCTACCTCTCTTTCTCATCCCTTCTTCCCTTCTCCCCCTTCCTCCCGTCTCTCCGTCTCATCCATGTGTCTGTCTGTCTTCCCCTCCCTTTAGATTGTTCGCTCGTTTGAGCAGGGCTCTCCTACCTTCTGTTTCCATCACTTTTAACTGCGCTCTCCAGCTACTCAGCTCACCTCCTCTCGATCCCTCTGCCCTCTGTCTCCTCTCGCTTCTCTCCGCTCCCCTCAGTGACTCTCAACCTGTCATCCGTGCCCACCCTCTTGGGCCATAGTTACCTGCCTATACTCACTTTTCCCCTCCCTCTCTTTCATGCTGTGCCTGAGCCCCCAGAGTTATAGGGCTTACTGTTACTTGTACTGTGCTGTTTCACCTTGTACTGTGCCATTGTTTGTCCTTGTACGGCGCTACGGATACTTTGTGGCGCCCTATAAATAAAAATTAATAATAATAATAATAATAATGTACGGCGCTCCCGGAGGGAACTCACGCAAACACTGGGATAATAATTATGATAACAACAACAACAACAATATGGAACTTTGACTTTGAAATGAACTGCCTAAGCCTCCCGAAGGTTTAAGGGTTTTGATAGATTGAAATTAATTTTAGATGCATTTTAACACTATATAGTATAATATAAAACATATTAAATGATACAAGGCTATTCACCCTCTCCTGTGTCATATTACCTTTCCTCTGTGTCCCTCAACCTTTCCCTCATGTCTCCTTTGTGTACTTACATTTTCCCTTTGTAATATAATAAAACTTTCCAAAATAGCCTCCTTATATCTTCCATATTACCCTTTATCTTATCTGTTTCCTCTCTCTGATACTATGTGCCCCTATCATTGCAGGTATCCCCCTCTCTCCCTTCCTACCTGCTCTGCTGTGCCTCACATCCTGCTTCTCTTGCTTCTCCCTTATCTTTCCCTGTTCCTCCTCTTATTATTCCCCCTCACTAGTGAATTCACATGTTTGCCCCTCCTTCATCACATTGCTGCCCCATGCTTTATCACATTGCTGCCCCCCCCCCACATTCTTTACTTACCTATCTTTCTATAACCTTCTTTTCTTCTGCTTTCTTCTCTTCCTCTTCCTTTCTGTGGTCTTCTGACTCCTCTCCGCACCGCTTCTTGTAAGACAACCGTGACACATACTGATTCCGAAAATGACACCAAGCTTTCAAGGTAAATTATATATCACTATGATATATGTTGCCATCTCAGATAATCTGTCACCACTGTTCTGCTTGAGTGGCTAGATGGTTTACAACTTTGGTGCTTCAAACTCCTCCAAGATACTTATCTATCCTGGGCCTAGCTAGTTTTAAAAGACTGTCAATTGCACAGGTCACTTAGGTCAGTCAGCAAAGCATACATTGAGAGGTTACATAAAATATTCATTGTTATTTTCTGTTGAATGCATGTACAACAATTAGTCCTTAGATATACTAAATAATTGTCACATATACACTTGTTGAAAATTTTTTATATATATACACACACACATATATACATACACACATATATACACACACACACACACATATATATATATATATATATACATACATACAACAGATACCAAAAAAGGGGCGTGTAACCCACTTCTGCTTATAAGGTCACTATATACAATAATAATGCTTAAAAATACAGTAAACGCAAAGTCCAATTTACAGGAGGCAGCCGGTCCCAAAAAACAGACGGTGGATCTGGAAAATCTAAATGAAAATAATAGGAACAGGGCGCCACATAGTGTATTACGATAGATATTAAACAACACTGTGAGAGAAAATGAAGTGTGATAAGATAGATTCACACTGAAGATATATGTTGTGACTCTCAGAATAGAAACAGATCTAGGACGGTAAATAGATAAAACACTGGTGTAAGCACACTACATCCAATCCCAGGTGCGAGCACCTACAATAATGTTTCTGCGTACAGATATAAAACCTTTTAGGTTTGTCTGTAAAACTGATGATATCTCCACCACAGCTAGATGCCTCCAGTACCAACACTCCACATTAGAAGGGGAGTCGCTGGGTACAGCTGAGATCTCAGAACCACACGCACAATAAAAAAACTAAAATAGTGTGATACTGTATAATACAGATTTTAATAGTAAAAGTAAGTATCAAACTTACATAAAAACATGCACAGTGCTTATAATAGTATCTTTATGGTACTCATCTAAGATGCATTCATCCACAAGGGACATAAAGCAGCCAATTCTCAATAAGTCTCCACGGCAGCTCCACTGCATTCGTACCACGATATCCAAATGTAAATAATAATCCTCAACGCGTTTCGTCCGTGTAATAAAAGGACTTCATCGGGAGGAAAGTAGTCAGTAAAGTAGATGTAGCGGGGGAGCCTGCATTTATACTCTTCAGCGCCATGTTGGGGTTCTCGCTGTGAAGCACGCTGTGTCTGTTCATGCAAGTGTGATGACGTGTATGAGCGTGCTGCGTGGACCAGCGCATGCGCACTTACAAATTGGTGTCTCAATGACTCATATGAGAATATCAAGCCCGGATTCACAAGGCACTAACCAATCAATAAAAAAGAGAGATATGCAGAATTTCCACGACTACTAAAACACAATCAAGGGTATGGAAACATATATATAAGCTAGATATAAATACTGTAACAAAACCGCACCCTTCTCTTGGCACTTTTGTCACCTTCTGTTGCAAGAATACCCAGTAGACATCAGAAACACGAAACTTCTTGTTTTAAATCAAACATATTTATTGTTGGCATCACAATAAATAACACTTCTGTCAGGATGACACCAGCAAGCAATACCTTTACTTGCACCTCCTGGTGACCCTAAACACTAACTAGACATAGCCCAGCTCACTACTGACTGGCCAACTAGTTCAGCGTCAGTCACACTTGACAAGAGCACAACTCCAGGTTAAATACACAGGTCTCCTCCCACAGGCTTGGATGACTGACAGGTGACACTCCCACCCTGTCTTTAAAGGATGGCTCCTCAGGTGTTCTGTAACGCCTAATCAGCACAGCCACCCCTATCAGCTCTGTGGATACAGACACGTTAAAGCATGCAAGTAAATTACTTTTTACATATACTTTACAACATGTCTCTGACCTGTACATTACTGAACTTAAGCCCAGTGCTGCACCTGTATATAACTTGGTCTGCAGCCTTATACCTGCAGACAGTTAGCACCATAGCTAATTCCACCATTAGAGGTCTGTGGCAAACCACTCCCATTGCCACAATACTTAATGGACATATAACCTTAAAAAATGGCATAATAGTACAGTATAGGTGTACCTAGGATATTATATTGCTAACCATTACCGAGAATATAATATGATATAAACCTAGAAAGGGGCAATAAATATAAAAAAAACAATACAATATAGTCATAATAATATTGTTTGATACTCCCAGTGACTCATAAAATAGTGAAGAACAAGAATTGACTCAGCTGGATAGTATCATGAATACAAGGACTCTTTAGAGTGACAGATAAATCTATAAGTACATAAACATGGTATCTAACACACTATACATATATAATATCCTCAACCACATAAGATGATGAAGACACATATTGACTACTATGTATACACAATTAACCAAGTATAATACGTGACAAATTATCTATAGGTATACAATAATACCCTAAGTCATAATACATAAGGAGAACATACCCATAAATACACAAAAAGTGTGTGGTAATGAATAGCCTAACATCCAGAATAGTACATATATGCAATAATAGTTCACATGTACAACATAAAACTGCAATGATCCTCATCCCGCTCAATCAGATAAGGAAAAAAAGCTGACACCATAACTAATCATGTAAAAACCAACATACATAATAGATGAAAATGATAATAATATATTACATGAGATATATCCAATGAAACTACTATAGAAGACAAGTCAGCTGGAAAAGACAAGTGAGCCTCTATGTAGCTTCTATAAAAACGGAGCAACCTCATAGTTATCGTTAAGACCAAATGGGGTAAGGGTTTTCAGTGTTAATATCCAGTACATCTCTCGTTGAGATAGTTTCTTATGCAGATCACCTCCTCTAGGGCCAAGTTCCACTTTCTCTATGGCCATGAATTTGAAAAATTGGTGGTCTGCTTGGTGTTTCTCTGAAAAGTGTCGGGAAACAGAATGGCTGAGTATTTTATTCTTTATATTCCTGACGTGTTCTTGTATGCAGAGTTTTGATACCCTTTTGGTCTTTCCAACATACTTGAGACCACAATCACATTCCAAGAGATAAATGACCGATGAAGACAAACAATTGAAAAGTCCATTAATATGGAACTTCTGACTTTTGCTGGAGTTGAAATTTTTTTTACTGATAGGGAACGAGTATTTACAGATACTACAATGATTACAACGGACACTGCCCTTAGTGCTCAGAAATGAGGAAGAAGTAGGAATAGTGACAGGACAATCTCTAAGTCTACTGGGGGCTAAAATATCTTTAAGATTACGACTTTTTTTGAAATTGATATTTGGTTTAGCGGGAAGTACATCATGTAATACCGGGTCCTTCATTAATACATTCCAATGTTTGTTAAGGACAGCTCTAATAAGCCCCTCTTTACTGTTATAGGTAGTAATTAATGGAACAACAAAATCATTGTTTCCTGTTTTAGTATAGTGAAGAAGGTTAGAGCATTTTAGATTTTTAGTTTTCTCTACGGCTTCCGCTAAAAGTCTTTCAGGGTAACCCCTCTGCTTAAACCTGAATACAGGTCAAGTTGTGCATTACAGTATGCTTCTTCACTGCAGTTTCGTTTGATCCGATGGAATTGAGAGTACGGTATATTCATTTTACATTTCTTTACATGGGAACTGTTGAAATTAGGGATGTGCACCGGCGACTTTTGGTGTCTCGTGTTTTGTGTTTTGGATTCGGATTTTCGTGATGTTTTGGGTTCGGATTTGTTTTGCAAAACACCTGCCGAAAGGTTTTGGTTCGGATTTAAGGTTTTGGATTCTGATTTTTTTTGAAAAAAAGCATAAAAAGTTCAAAAATCAAGTTTTTGGGCTTATTTTCACTCCTACGCTATTATTAACCTAAATGACATTCAATAACAAGCATTTCCACTAATTTACAGTGTATTCTGAACACCTCACAATATAGTTATTAGTCCAAAACGTTGCAACGAGGTATCTTTCTGGACTGCGTAGTGGAGTGGTCCCCACAATATAATAAGAAAACCATCAACAGGTCTTAATCGCACCAAAAAATGTACCTGGACTGCGTAGAGGAGTGGTCACCACAATATAAATTAAAAACCCTGAACTTGTATGAATCGCACCAATAAATGTATCTGGACTGCGTAGAGGAGTGGTCACCACAATATAATAAGAAAACCATCAACTGGTCTGAATCGCACCAAAAAATGTATCTGGACTGCGTAGAGGAGTGGGTCACCACAATATAAATTAAAAACCCTGAACTTGTATGATTCGCACCAATAAATGTATCTGGACTGCGTAGAGGAGTGGTCACCACAATATATATAATAAGAAAACCATCAACTGGTATGAATCGCACCAAAAAATGTACCTGGACTGCGTAGAGGAGTGGTCACCACAATATAATTTAAAAACCCTGAACTTGTATGATTCGCACCAATAAATGTATCTGGACTGCGTAGAGGAGTGGTCACCACAATATAATTTAAAAACCCTGAACTTGTATGATTCGCACCAATAAATGTATCTGGACTGCGTAGAGGAGTGGTCACCACAATATTATAAGAAAACCATCAACTGGTCTTAATCGCACCAAAAAATGCGTAGTGGGGTGGCCCCCGGTACCCAATTTGATACCGGGGCCACAATAAAATAAATACACCCTCAACTGGTCTGAATTCCACCAAACAAGAATCTGGACTGCGTAGTGGGGTGGCCCCGGTACCCAACTTGATACCGGGGCCACAATACCTCCTCCAAGTTCCAAGTGTAGTGTTTATAACATCTTAACACTACACTAATTCTAGCACGTCAAAACCTCTTGTTTTAAATAATGACAGGGCATTTAACTTTTGATTTAATTTATTGAATTTGTTGGCATTTTCTTTTACTTTTTGAACATGGCAAACGACTGTTGAATGGTCACATAATGCCAAAAAAATAGTTGCAAGATGGAATTGTCCTTGGGCCCTCCCACCCACCCTTATGTTGTTGAAATAGGACATGCACACTTTAACAAACCAATCATTTGAGCGACAGGGCCTACCAAACAACTGTGGCTGAAATGATTGGTTTGTTTGGGCCCCCACACCAAAAAAACAATTCATCTCTTCCTGTACAAACTAAACAGGCTCTACTGAGGAAAGATGTCGTCCTCATCCTCAACCTCTGATTCCTCTCCCCCTACAGTGTGTACTTCCTCCTCCTCACACATTATCAATTCGTCCCCGCTGGACTCCACAACCACAGGTCCCTCTGTACTATCTGGAGGGCAGTGCTGTACTTCATTGAGGAATTGATTATTCATTTTTATAAACATCATTTTTTCAACGTTGTGAGGAAGCAACCTCCTTCTCCTCTCACTGACCAGGTTCCCCGCTGCACTAAAAACTCTTTCCGAGTACACACTGGAGGGGGGACAACTCAGGAAAAATAGAGCCAGTTTGTACAGGGGCTTCCAAACTGCCTTTTGGAGTTCTACCACGTCACTACCTCTAGTTAATTTAGATTGCAAGGCTTGTAAATACTTTGAAGATAAAAAAAGCAGGCTGCACAGACTGTGGAGCTAGAAAGTGAAATTAAATGGACCACGTTACTTTGGTGGCTATCTATGCCCCCCCCCCCCGCCCTACACTTGTGGCTGAATATAAAAAAAGCAACCTGCATAGACTGTAGAACTAGAAATTCAAATATACAAAGAAATGGACAAAGGCAGTTTGGTATCTGTCTGCATCAGATCCCCTCTCCACTAGGAGTAAAATAGAAAACTATTCAGCCGTTATATAATCTAGAATATAAATAGAAATTGAGAAAGGCAATTTGGTATCTGTCTGCATCATAATCATCAACATCCTCCTCAGCGCCAGCTACATCAATATCCTCCTCCCGGTGTACAACATTCACACCTTCATTAGCCAAATCTGTAACTGGACTGTGGGTGATCCTTCCAGCATATGCAGAGGGCGTGCTGCAAATGGTGGATGGAGTCACCTCTTCCCGTACAGTGATGGGAAGGTCAGGGTTCACAACCAACAACACCCTTGGACTCGCCTTGGGGATTTGTGATGTCATCTGTTTAGAAGGCAGAGTTCTTTGCTGTTTTGTTGTTGTTGCTGACAGCATAACTCTCTTCAATTTTTGTAGGGGGGGGAGGAGGAGGGCTTAGATCCTTGGGTGAAGCTGGACCACTAGTCATGAACACGGGCCAGGGCCTAAGCCGTTCCTTGCCACTCCGTGTCGTAAATGGCATATTGGCAACTTTACGTTTCTCCGCTGATGATTTTAAGTTTCTCTTTTTGCTACTTTTACTTATCTTGGGCTTTTTGGATTTTACATGCCCTGTACTAGGAGATTGGGCATCGGGCTTGGAAGACGACGTTGATGGCATTTCATCGTCTATGTCATGACTAGTGGCAGCAGCTTCAGCATTAGGAGGAAGTGAGTCTGGATCTTTCCCTACTTTATCCTAGAAATTTTTGGTCTCCATTATATGTAGCACAAGATACTGCAGAATGTGTGAACTTGGTAATATTGCAGACAGTACCAATGGACTTATACTGCTGGATTGGTTTTGCAAATTTAGTTATAATTATTATTTTTTTTAATTTATTTTTTTAGTGTGTTTTTATAACTTTTTTTTTATTTTTTAAAAACTTGGGAATAATGGGTAAATAACTATGCCCTTAGAAGCACAGAGCACAGGACACAGCACCACTGGACTGAACAGGACACAGCACAGGACCCAGCAGCACCACTGAACTCAGCAGGACAGAGCACAGGACACAGCACCACTGGACTGGACTGATATACTGCAGAATGTGTGAACTTTGTAATATTGCAGTACCACTGGACTTTTACTGCTAAATGTGTGAACTTGGTAATATTGCAGTACCAATGGTCTTATACTGCAGGATTGGTTGTGCAAATTTTGTTGTAATTAAAACATTTTTTAATTATTTTTTTGTATTTTTTTTTATAACTTTTTTTTAAACACTTGGGAATAATGGGGAAATAACTATGCCCTTAGAAGCACAGAGCACAGGACACAGGACCACTGGACCACTGGACTGAACAGGACACAGCACAGGACCCAGCAGCACCACTGAACTCAAAATTGACAGAGCACATCACACAGCACCACTGGACTTTTACTGTTGAATGTGTGAACTTGGTAATATTGCAGTACCAATGGGCTTAGACTGCAGGATTGGTTTTGCAAATTTTGTTGTAATTAATTTTTTTTTAAATTTTTTTTTGTATTTTTTTTTAATAACTTTTTTTTATTTTTTAAAACACTTGGGAATAATGGGGAAATAACTATGCCCTTAGAAGCACAGAGCACAGGACACAGCACCACTGGACTGAACAGGACACAGCACAGGACCCAGCAGCACCACTGAACTCAAAATTGACAGAGCACAGCACACAGCACCACTGGACTGATACTGCAGAACACAGCACAGCACAGCACAGCACAGAACTAAACAGCACGGCACAGAACTAAACAGCACAGCACGAGATCTACCAGGACAGAGGACCACCTAACACACCCTCCCTCTACCCTGATCAATGCCCGAGTGAAGATGGCGGCGACTAGCGGGGAATTTATAGGATCCGAGTATCGCGAGATCCGACAGCGGGATTATGACTCAGAGCCTTGGTTTCAAGTTTTCATTTGGCGCCAATACCCGGATCTGTCTGGGATCCGACTCGGATCAGAAAGGTTCGGGTGGCCTCGGATTTACAAAATCTGAGTGCGCTCATCTCTAGTTGAAATGGAGATAACTTAGTGTCAACAGACTTCATATAATTACGTGTTATAATGGTATCTCCTTGTCCCAAAAGAATCAGGTCTAGATATTCGATCTGGGTTTTATCATATTTCATGGTGAATTTAAGATTGAAATTATTGTTACCAATATATAAGAAGAAATTTTGGAGACATGCAATATCTACTTTCCAAATCAAGATGATATAGTCAATATATCTCTTTTATAGTATGGTATTGTCAGAAAAATCATTGGGAGTGTATATAAATTGCTCCTCCCACTTACCCATAAAGATGTTCGCAAAGTTGGGCGCAAATACTGTGCCCATTGCGGTGCCACATGTCTGCAGGTAGAATTTGTTAGATAATTGAAAATAATTATGAGTTAGTATATAATGAATAAGAATGCAAAAGAATTCTTGATGTGCAGAAGAAAGACTATTGTCAATTTCTAAAACATGTTTAACAGCTCTGAAATTCCTTTGTCATGTTCGATGGAAGTATAGAGAGCTTGAACGTCGATGGTGACCCATCTGGTACGCAGAAACATTATTGCAGGTAATCGCACCTGGGATTGGATGTAGTGTGCTTAAACCAGTGTTTTATCTATTTACCATCCTAGATCTGTTTCTATTCTGAGAGTCACAACATATATCTTCAGTGTGAATCTATCTTATCACACTTCATTTTCTCTCACAGTGTTGTTTAATATATATATATATATATATATATATATATATATATTTATATATATATATATATATATATATATATATATATACACACACACACACACACGTAAAGATTATAGCGCTATCAATCTGTGAGAGATTGATTGCACTCTAATCTTTACATGTTGTTGATTTTTGTATAAATGACTAATAAGTCTATTCGAAGGGGAAGAAGTAGCGCTTTGCTTATTGATGGACTGAAAAACCCTGAACTTGTCACACCACAAGCCCATAATTGAGGAGCCTAGGGCTTGATAGCCAACACGATGGGGAAATGATCTAGAACATAACAGATTAGTCACACTGGCCATCACTCTCTACAATTCCTGACAAAAACTTTACCTATGGGGATAAAGCAGCAAGCAAAATAAAGGGACCCTAACACCAATTGGATATATCTAAGGGTAATGAGCTCTCAAGTACGCCACCTTTTCCATAGAAAGGTGGGAGCAACTCACTAGGGTGTCTTTCCTAGTGACTTATTACACCAAACAGGTTTGAAAATGGAATCTCCAATGACCTCATTTCAACAAACACTGTTTATCACATCCAGGAGCTTTTCATATTTCTGAACCAACTCCAAGCAAAAATGCAACGTGTCCAGCTACATTGGGCCTCATTTAAAGTTAAGAACAAATACAGCTAAAGGAGCAAATCCATACACAGACAAACCATGCCAACACGCAAGTGGTTTTAAAGCAATTGTTCCTGCATGCAAGGAATATACAGCACTCTTGCGTGTAACACACAAATACTTGGCAACTTCATTTAAACACTTCAATTTAGAGGTAAACTAGGATACACCTGTCTCCTACCTCCAAATATGTTCGGCATTTCTAAAATTAACCCCCCTGCTGCAAAACGAAAGAGCAAAATCGTACCTCCAACTCGAGTTACCAAGGCCCAGTGTAGGTATTAAAAAGCTAAGGGCACAGGACAACTTTGCTAAATAGAAAATCTGATAATATATATCATCATCAGTTATTTATATAGTGCCACTAATTCTGCAGTGCTGTACAGAGAATTCATTCACATCAGTCCCATTGGAGCTTACAATCTAAATTCCCTAACATACACACAGACACAGAGACTAGGGTCAATTTAGATAGCAACCAATTAACCTTCCAGTACAGAGGCGCACGCAGGATTGTTAGAGGATTGTTATTGTTGTCCACCGGAAAAGAAAACACAAGCAAAAAAAACACGAGAGAGCTGCTGCGCATGCAGCCGCGGCGCTGTCAAAGAAGCGTCCGCGGCGGTGCTGTATTGTATACAGGCTGCTGTATAGTACAGTGCCGCTATGTGGGGCACTTAGTTAGCGGAGGGGAGGGGTTTCTGGAGACCCAGAAACCCCCCTGCATGCGCCACTGCAGTATGTTTTTGGAGTGTGGAAGGAAACCGGAACACCCGGAGAAAACCCACGCAAACAGAGGGAGAACATACAAACTCCACAGAGATAAGGCCATGGTTGGGAATTGAACTCATGACCCCAGTGCTGTGAGACAGAAGTGCTAACCACTAAGCCACTGTGCTTATGGGTGATGTGAAAAAGTTATTGTAATCTGAAATACTGTAGCCATATAAAATGACTTGTGGAGCTTCTGTAAAACATTCACATATACATGAGGGACATGGCGTATTTTGTTAGTAACTTAAGAATTGCTTTTGAAAGACCCACCAGCATAACCGTGTAATGGAAATGCTCCAAAGCATGTGCAAATTATCATTGTCACTTATGAAAGCCTGGCGGCCCTACAGCTACTTGCATAAAACAAAGCCATACAGGCCCATTCCTCAATGTCTGGGGAGCTGTTTCTTTCCAACAGGCACTAGGGCAATGTGGACAATCTATTCCCCTAGTTACAACACAAGTGGAGATATAAGCCGCCACCTTGTTTTGTGGGGGAGCAAAGTAATTATCTGACTCAAGGATGGGAAAATATACAATAATGGTAGAATTGCTAATGCACATGCCCAGAAATGGACCATATACCATTGAGTGCAGCAACTTCCAATTGATCCTCAAGCACAAAGGACTCTTACTAAAGCCCATGGTTTCATGGGCGAAACAGGGAGGGGACTGGGCGTATGCACACAGTCAATGTACAGTAAGAGTGTGTCAAGCTTGAACGCATGTAGCAAATTCCGATTCAAGCCCTGGGTATCTCAAACCTACGTGCCTTCTAGCGCATCACCAGCAGCAGGTACAGGCTGGGTACAAGTGCTGGCGGCCGAGCATGTATGCTGGAACACATGCCTGCAATCAGGAGCAACCGTAAAAATTTACATTTTATGTACAGTTGTATGAATCAGTCCTACAACCTCTAAGCACAAGCCCACTGCTATGATGAATATAAAGAGCTACCCATTCCTTTACAGTTTATTGAAACTAAACATTTGAATTCTCAATTGAAAAGAAAGGTTATTGAACATATTACAAAGTTAATGGTGGTGCTCTTTGCATAAAATGACTGAAGCAGAGGTGTCAGGGATAAGCCCCTCTAGCTACTCCCTGATTAGATATCTTATCATATATTCCAACCGTCATACAATATATCATCTCTATTTTGTCAGGAAACCGCTCCTGAACCCCTTTATATGTCACAAACCGCCCTCTGCACACTTGTGACTTGGAAGCTTACTGTAAGAGAACACAGGATTCCAGCCCCAAATCTCACACTCACCTCTTTCTCTACACATTTCGCTGGTCCCTTTTCCCATCACAGACGCACGCTTCACACCTCTCAGCAACTGCCACTAGCTACGTATAAGGCCCGTAGCAAACCTATGACTTAATCACCTAATTGTGCCCTGGTAGCTAAACAGTTAACCCTTCACACACTGGTTTCTAAAGAGTTAATCCAGCCAAGCAATCTGTCTCTTCTAAACAGGCAATGAATTCGTTTAGAGCAATAAAGACAGAACTATTACATTTTAGATTTAATATACAAAAAGTACAATGCTTACAGAGAATAAAAAAAAATAGTTAGATAAAGATCTGACATACAAATAAAAAAATTGCAAACAGTTATAAAAACAAATGGGATGAAAGTACCGAGCGGTGCCGCCTCCCTCCCACGAAAAAAATTGTGGGACCCCCTCAATTCTGGCACAGTATAATACCTACTTCCACTCTGCCCTGCTTCCCAGCTACAAAATTCCCTGTCAATGGGATACACTATGTGATTCTTATCTGGGGGGCTATGGAACAAGACATTTCCCTCGCTCCTGGACTCATCTATCTGGGGGTATAGAGTAACAGGGAGTTTGGGCCCCTCATCTACCTCCTCCTTATAAATAACTTCAAGCTCTCTATGTTCACGACAAGAGGATTTAATGGATTCAAAATAAGAAACCCTCAACCCAGAAGGCATAAATCATAATTATTTTTTTCCTATTTTATTAGATTTTTTTGTAAAAAAAATTTATTTTTGTTTTTAAATTTTTTTTGTTCCATGTTATAGAACCCAAGCCAATCTGCAAGGTTATTTGCATCAGTCATGAAGTGAAGAATTATTCTATGTTTTACTTTATTGATCTTCAGTTATGGCGTCATCTGTTTACATTTTCCCAATATAATCTCTCTATCTGGTTTAAGCCTAAGCTAATTTACAGACCCAAGCAAAGTGCTGATGCCGACTAAGCTGCCGGAGGAGTCCTACTCTGGACTCCTCCGGCAGCTGCACAGAGAAGAGGAGGGTGGTTGCTGGGCAACACGAGGGATAGGCTTTAGTCCGGCCAAGGCCAGAGAATGTAGACAGAACAGAGGGGGAATACCTGCCGGGCTAAGATCACTTAGCCAGAAGGGTGGAGGGGGCGGCCGAGCAGAGGGGACTGGACATACTGGGCCAAATGGTGGTGAAAGAAAGGGAGAAAGAAAAGGAACAAACGAACAGCCGGGGGAGGGTAGGAGAAGAGAGGGGAGGGTGGTGGATAACGGAGGACAGGGAATGGGAGAAGCCTATTGGATAATTCAAAACAAGCCAGGGAATACTTTAACCCATGAATGTAACTGCAATGTAAGCCTACAGGCCTAGTGTATAAGTGCATTCATCCCTATGCAGGTCTACATTTATCATTAGTGATTCTGAAACTGAACTGTCCCCTTCAACTATTCATGAACCATTTATATGCTAGAGTGAGCAAGCTGATAGCCACTTCTGCACAGATAACAGCAGATACGAAAACATAACAAAGTGTGTAAAGCAAATGATAGCATCCCAGCTCAGTTACTGCTCCACCCCTTTTCTCTGAACTTTGCAAACTGATACCTGGTATATTTTTCATGTTTAACTTATTTCTCCTAAGTGACCTTTCAAAATAACGCACACTATACACAGTGTTTTTCAAAATAATCCACTTGTAAAGTCACATTTATACTAGGTCTACCTGTGTGTGTACGAAACAATGGCAAATCCTTTGTGTTCACCTGCAAACAGCATTCAAATTGATAAACTAGATCAAATGACAGTAAAGTGCCAAAACTTTGCAGGAATTATCCTATATTAGAGCAGATTCATTGCAGCCATAGCAGTTATGTAATATTCATTCAAGAAATAATTTTAAAATATGACTGCACATTAGTGCAGGAATCCCTCTGGTATAGAGCGAGTAAGTCCTACACATTTAAGTCAGTCACACATAAATGATGCATATATAAAACAAACTGAGCCAGCACTAATGAACCAACATAAATCAAATGTCTTTATTTATGTCCCAATTTTATTTACTGAAGTTGTTGATCTGCATTAATATACTGCTATCAAATGCAAACCAGCTTTCAGAAAATGAATATTGCTTCTGATGTTCACAGTACACTCTAGATAGTAAGCTCTTTCGAACAAGGTTCTCATTTCTATTTATAATCTAAATTTTCACTCCAATTATGTACTTGTATGTATGCGCTGCTTGGTATGTGCAGTGCTGTTAAATATTTTAGCTCTTTAAAAATTATTATTAGGACAGAATAAAAAGACTATCAGTGTGATTATGTGCTAGATATATTTGTTTTCTTTTGCTGTAGTTTTTTTTTTTTAATGTTGGCCAGTGCAGTTGCACATTGTAGAACCAGCTGTTAGAGAGCCACGGTGGCCGCGGGCACCGCCGCGACTCACCGCCTCCCTCTCTGGCGTCCCGGCCGTCACTTCCTGTACTTGTTCCAACCGTTGCCCGGGCAACGGCCGGACACCGAAATGACAGCGCTTGCGTCCCCCGGCTATTCAGAACAACCGGGCGCACCTCTGCAAGCCTGCGGGCTGATTAATTTGGCCACTATCAATCAGTCTCCTCCTGAGTGTTGTTATAGGGCTAAGCCCTGATTGGTGGATGCTAGTTTTTAAGGCAGGGAGGACTTAGCCTTCCTGCCGGTTATAGGGCTTCTGACCCAGTCTTGCTGACCTGCTCTTGTCTGTTAGTACCCTGTCCTGTGGATACTCTGTTGGATTTCTTGTGTATGACCCCTGCCTGGACTTTGGACTGTTTGCTCGTGACCCTGACCCTTTGGCCTGTACCTTGGTCTCTGCTACTTTTCCTGTGACCCTGATCCTTGGCGTGTTTATTGACTACTCTGCTTGCCTGTGACCCTTGACCTTGGCTACTGTCTGACTACCCGCTGCCTCCTGGCCTGCACACTACACCTGGAGTTAAGTCCTGGGGGCATCCGAGTACCGGTGAGCACATTAAGCTCTAAGGGAAAGGCGGCTGCTATAGGTGAAGACCTCCACTATCTAGTTCTGTGGGTTGGTAATCAGACCATCAGCCTAACACCAGCAATGTGTTTGCCATCCATTTAATATGCAAACACGATTTATGGCTGTAGAAACAAAGTTTTCTGCATACCAGAATTTAACTAGTTAATGGTATAAAGATACCCAAATGCATCAGTTGCAGTCAACCCAAAGGGTGATGAAACACTAAGAAATTCCCTCTTTCTTATATGCAGACCCCCATATCAGTTACATATTATGAAATGTTCAGTGAACTGACTTTACTGGCAATTCTCCTGTTTCTGAATTCCCATATATTGCTTTCCTCTGCAGTTCTAGATGTGGCACCACATAGAGTAATATTGGAACTGTAATAAACAAACATTTTAAGTAAATTAGGTTGTGTTTAAGGAACATGATTTATAGATTTGTGATGAAATATTCTATTTTCTAGATTTCTCAGACCAAATTTCTTGCAGAATTATGTAACAGATGAGCAGAGTCTCATTAGTGTTTTTGTTAAAGTAGTGTGCAACAAGAGTAGGGCACTACTAAGCAGTATTAACAAAGGTCGTCAGGGAGAATATTGTCAACCCAGCTATCAAGATAAGAGGCTCCAATCAGGGTATTGCGTAACCACTCACTATTTTACAAAGGGGGAACTAGAGTAGGGATTAAAGGTGACAACCGGAGTCGCCAAGGATGATCACAGAGCTGGTTTGGGATTATGGTTTGCATTGGACTGTTATCTGCCAAATTTCAAGAAGTCAGTAACCAGATGAAAAACAGTGCTGCCTTTTGGTATTGGTAAATAACTTAAGGGCCCTCCATAATTGTGACAATTAAATAAACTTTTTTACCCCAAAACACTTTATGAGCAACCAGATTTTTTTCTTTATTATTTACACTCTCTGACCCAAGAGAGCAGTGTACAGACTGTATGCTGCTTATCTCCCTCTTTGGCCTGCTTTAAATTTCCCTGAAACTGTCCTGCTTACCTGATACACTAATGTGCTATATTTTATGGGGCATCATTGTGCTAGATTTCAATATAAATTTTTTAATGTTTTGATTTTACATTGTATAATCCAGCGGGTATGACTGATGAGTCTTATAAATGATGTTGGAAAGGCAATGAGGAAGGCTAGTGTTGACAGCCAATAAATTGTTTTTACTAATAAAAGCATGTTTTGCTAGTAAAAGCATGTAAATGGGTATGGGAATTGAACTGGTTCCAATGTCCCCATACTACATTTTTTTGGCCTCTGCCTAATGCATTGTGGTCAAGAGAGTATTCCCCATTGAATCCCCCCAGACTTCAAGGGCTGGCGATTGGGTAACTAACCTTTAGCTGGTGGAACTTCAGATAGGGATATTTTTAATGAGACCAGGAGGTAAATGTATTAAGGTGCGATTTTGCAAATCCTGCGATTTTCTCGGGAGAGTTGAAACTCGCAGATGTATGAAGCTGAGATTTTATGTAAAATCGCCAGACTTGTGTTTCTGTCAAAATCACTATTTCCAAAATCGATAGAGCTCAAACTCCCGACTGTTTGCCACTCTAGCTATACAGGTCTCAGCCAGCCGTGGGTGTCAGGGCACGTTGGCACTTGTGGTTCTCCATGTGCCAACATGCCCTGGCTGCCATGGGTACTCCCTAGGGAATCCAGCCCAGCACTGAACAGCCTTGGGTTGGTTGTCATTATGGCAGGGGGACTCCTGCCGCGTGTCCCCCTACTATAATGCCACCCACCCTGGCTGGTTTAGCTAGTGCTGGTTATGTGAAAACCAGGGGGGGGCTCCATGCAACATTTTTCCCTGATTTTCACGCAACCAGCAGTAGGCTGGCAGCACTAGGGTTAATAGTGAATAGAGGGGGAACCCCGCGCATTTTGTTTTTTAAACTTTTATTTATATTCATCCGTTTTGACAGCTGCCGGGACCTCTGGCTGTAAATACAGGGACAGTGCAACAGTGATGTATTACTTATCTCGAAGCTACACAGGAGGTTTGCTAAACACGGGAGTGTTTAACATCGCCGCAAATCGCCAGATATGACCAGCAATTTTGAAGATCAGGCTAAAAATTGCAGCTTGATACATTTGATAACTTTTGGTCGCGATTTTAAAACGCTAAAAACAAAAAATAACAAAAAAATTAAATCGGCCCTTGATACATTTACCCCCGGGTTGCCAACTAGTAGTTACAGATAGATGATTATTATAATGCCAGGGCAGCCATTCTAAGTTAAATTGCTTGTTCTTTTCATTATATAGGATGGCCTCCATTGCTTGTATCCTTGAAGTCCGATGTTGGAAAGAGAAGAGATGAAGGGTTTTTTCATGCCTCTGCAAAAGCCAATCTTGTATCTATGTGGTTAGTTCAAATCTTTTCTTGCTTAAATGTTAAATCTGTCTTTGGTAGTCCCAATAAGAACAACTTTGGTCACTCAGAGTGGTGTGACAAAAACTCCATGAAACATTTGCAAAAAGGATCTTGCTTTAGGGCAAGTCCACCACAGATGAAAAATAACAATGTCAACTGCAGTCCTTCGGGATTGAAGATTGGTTTCAATATTACAACTGAACTGAGTGTTTAGATGATATAATAATTCATAGGATAGATTTCCCATTACCTTTTAAACAAGACACAGGTCCTTTATTGTACAACTGAATAATTACAGTTCAGATAGTAAGAAAATATACATTACATTAACAAATCAAAAACCTAAATGACCAAGGTAAGCACTAGCTGTATGACTAACATGAAAGAGTGCCTCCCACCGCTTTCTATGTTTTCCATCTCCATGAGAAGTATGGGATTTTTTTTCTGCTCCATACCTTGAAAAGTCAACAAAATATGACCTGCTACAGCCAATCTACCCAACCTCTCTGAAGTCAGTCACCTTTTGGGAATTCAGACATAGGAAATGATGCACAATCTTCTACCCGGAAAACATTACTTCCAGTTCTGTTCTAGAGACGTCACCTTTTCAGTCTGCTCCTCAACACAAAACTGCCCCCTATCTTTGTGGATATGGATTTGCATCCAATTGCCCAATCAATTGATTAGGTGATAATATACTAACACATATCTTCCAGGCTGGGGGAATACTTTAGTCTAAGAGGGATTAGCCTCCTGGTATACCTCTAAATCAACCAGTTAGATAATCAGGTTGTCAGTGTTCACTGAGCAAATCTCTAGACCCAAGCCAGATTCTATGCACAAAAAAAATCGGTAGCTTGTTACATTATATAAGTAAGTAACTTCTATTTCTTTCTGTGAACAAACACTATTATTAATTGTATTATTAGTTACTTTTAATACAATTTTGAGCCAGGGCCAGCCTTTAAATAACATTCATATTGTATGTCAAGAAGAAAATTAAAAAATTGCAGTGCAGCTAAGTTACAATACTGGGGAACACATCCTTTACTACAACGGTTACATATGTGGTCTCTGTATCCTTGTCGCCACTCACTATCTACAACATCCTATTTGCAAGACATATGTATTAGATTACATTAAACAGTGAAAACAATAATTAAAAAATATACTGTTCTATAGTAATAGAAATGTAAACACTTGTATCACTTTTTTAGATTATGTGTAACTAAATACTGTGTATAAGAATGTCCCATTATTTCCATGATGTCATACATTTCAGAAACAAGGTAACATTATCTGCCCATGTGTTACCTGACTTCATTCTTACAAGCCTGGTGTGGATTACATGGATTTAAACTATGGAAATAACAGCAAAGCCGTTTATTTATAGTGGGTAAGTATCAAAGGAAAATGCATTGTCGTCTAGGCTGTAAATTGCTACAGAAAATACAGCACAGTATTAATATAGTACAATACAAATGATCAGTTTTCATTAGAGATGCTCACTGACCCCTGTGTTTTGGTTTTGGTTTTGGATCTGGATTACCGTTGTGTTTTGGTTTTGGTTTTGGTTTTGCCAAACCGTCATTGCGTTTTTTGATTTTGGTTTTGTTTGGTTTTGTTTTGCCATTTTTGAAAAAAAATAAAAAAATTTTGGTCTAAAATAACCAAATTTAGTGCTCCACTAGTTTCTTGGATAAGTGAGGTAATTCTAAAGATAATAAATTATGAAAAGAACAGCTTAATCCCTGGTAGGCCATCCTTAATGTGAACACTTGTCTGCAAATTATACAGACAAACCTGGTTATCTACCTCCTCCATCTTTGATTATTGGCAATGTAGCCATCGTCCTTGGGTGTATATTACACCCTCCACTTGTAGTTGAATAGAAAAAAAAGCAGCCTGCATAGACTGTGGAATTAGAAAGTAAAAATAAATGGACCACAGTAGTTTGGTGGCTATCTATGCCCCCCCCCCCCCCCACCCTCCACATGTAGTTGAATAGAAAAAAAAGCAGCCTGCATAGACTGTGGAATTAGAAAGTAAAAATAAATGGACCAAGGTAGTTTGGTGGCTATCTATGCCCCCCCCCCACCCTCCACTTGTAGTTGAATAGAAAACAAGCAGCCTGCATAGACTGTAGAATTAGAAAGTAAAAGTAAATGGACCAAGGTAGTTTGGTATCTGTCTGCATCAGACCCCATCTCCACTAGGAGTAAAATAGAAAACTATTCAGCCATTATAGAGTCTAGAATATAAATAGAAATTGAGAAAGGCAATTTGGTATCTGTCTGCATCATAATCATCAACATCATCATTAGTGATCTCGTCGCCTACACAAATCTCCCCCTCATCCTCTTCTAATTCAAAAGTGGCATCCTCAATTGGTGTATCACCGACTACACTCGGGCTGTTAAGGCACACATCAGCAGAACTGCTGAAAGGACCCTTCTTTATGAGTACACTGTCACTAACAGAATGCTCAAGATTAGACATACCACTGGTGGATGGACTCTCCACAGGGATTGGTGTCATTTCTGATTCAGAGCATACATAATCCTCTAATGCCTTACTGTTTTCTTGCAGCTCGGCTTTCACGTGTAACAGTACTTGTGCACCACTTTTAGATTCCAAATTACTTGGTTTTGCTTTGTCACGAGTGTCCGTACAAGAAGAAGGCTCAGTAATATTTTTTGATCTGCCACTAATAGAGAAAGGCGAAGGCCTCATTCTTTCTTTGCCACTGCATGTGTAGAATGGCATGATGGCAATTTTTTTTTTATCGGCACTTAACTTTTTATCAGTTACACTTCTTTTTCCCTTCAACACGGTAAAATTTTTTGGGGTGTGTGTTTTTTTGACTGATTTAAAAAAAACTGTGTAGTTTGACATCGCCTTTCCCAGATGACGTACTGGGAACACTACCATCAGGACTGGTGACAGAACCTGGTTGCTCATTCTGCTCATATGTGGACTGCTTTGAATCCATTATGAGCCCAAAGCACTTGTAGTGCTACAAATTGTTTTAAATACTGCTAACAAATAGGACTTTTGACAGCCAGAAATATTAATGCAAAAGAATGGGGGACACTCCAAAAGCACTTGAGAGTGCTAAAAATTATTTTTAAGATTGCTGGCAAACAGGACTTTTGACAGCCAGAAATATTAATGCAAAAGAATGGGGGACACCCCAAAAGCACTTGGGAGTGCTAAAAATTATTTTTCGGACACACCAAAAGTACTTGGAGTTCTAAATATTATTTTTTTAGACTGCTGAAAAATAGGACTTTTCACAGCCAGAAATATTAATGCAAAAGAATGGGGGACACCCCAAAAGCACTTGGGAGTGCTAAATATTATCTTTGGAGACTACTGACAAATAGGACTTTTGACAGCCAGAAATATTAATGCAAAAGAATGGTGGACACACCAAAAGCACTTGGGAGTGCTAAAAATTATTTTTCAGATTGCTGACAAACAGGACTTTTGACAGCCAGAAATATTAATGCAAAAGAATGGGGGACACACTAAAAGCACTTGGAGTGCTAAATATTATCTTTGGAGACTGCTGACAAATAGGACTTTTGACAGCCAGAAATATTAATGCAAAAGAATGGTGGACACACTAAAAGCACTTGGAGTGCTAAATATTATATTTTTAGTCTGCTGAAAAATAGTACTTTTGACAGCCAGAAATATTAATGCAAAAGAATGGGGGACACCCCAAAGCACTTGTAGTGCCAAATATTGGGGAAAAAAAGACTCCTCTATCCTCCTCCTCTTCTCTATCAATTGTTATCAGAATTGTAATCAGAATTGTAATCAATCAGAATTGTTATCCGAATTGTATTCTCTGTCCCTGCTCTAATCAGCCTGTGACTACACCCTGCTCTCTCCCTCTGTCAAATGGCGATGGATTGCTGTGGAGCAGGTATTTATAATTTTCAAATATCGCGAGAACCGAGCCCCAATATCCGACGATGTCACAATGGCGTTCGGCCTCGATTTGGAATCCGAGCGGGCGGGAGAGTACCGAGCCTGCCCGGCTCGGTACTCGGATAGGCAAAGTTCGGTTTTCGGGGAACCGAGCCCGTCCATCTCTAGTTTTCATGAGTATTCCAATGTTTGGTCTGATACATCCGATGCTCATAACATGTATTTCAATTTGACATGGAAGAAATAAAAATAATTAGGAGTTTGTGAGAGATTATGTGTGGATTTTCTTTAGCCAATGCTCCTTTTAGAAAAATGTTGTGTTACTATATAGTATTTGTTTGTATACTTATTTAATTACATAATTTCCGTTTGCTTGTTTTGCATATTGTCATTAATGTATCACTATATATGTGATGCTATGTATTTGTGATTGTTAAAATAAACACTCCAAAAACAACCCGTGACCAGGTTTGGTTTTTACTTACTAGTTTAGCAAATACTAGTTCACATACTATGCTCTGTCTCAGGTCCATTTCCTTGATAACTCATAGCTTATCTGATGTGAGGTATCGAGAAAACATGCGCAGCGGAAAAACAGAGAGCACACAGTGCAAAGTGTAGCTATGAACCCACTATGCACCCGATTGAGGAATCAAGAATTTTGTAAGCTGCATTTTGGGAGAGGCAGCAATTTGCAGTCAGATGGGAGAAGTTGGGCGACGTAATGGTGTTCATAGTGAAGTACAGAGTAGGCGCACCAATGCACGTAACTTTATGAGGTAATTCAGAAATGAGATTTAATTTGCAGGGCAATATTATTATAGTGAAATACAATAACATTATTTCCTGTGTAATCTGGTCCCACATTGATAATTGGACCAGTATCTTCCCTCCCCCCCATAGACTCCAGTGCCAGTCCTGGTTTCCCAAGTGATGAACTATTTGCAGTAAAATAAATACTTGGGAAGGTTTCAAGTTGCCCAAAAACCCCTGTACTCAAATCACCACCTCATTTCAGCAACTGCTGTAGGAAAAGTCATTTTGTTACAATAAAATAAAAACAGCTATGTGCCCCTTTATTCCCTCCTCTGTCTTTCACTATTGTGAAGGTACAGGCTATGCAGCCTATCACATCTATTTGGTATTACCCCTGGCCTCTACCATAGCAATCTCAGTGCATAGGTCCTAGCCAGGGCTGCAAAGAGGAATTTTGGGCCCCGCTACAACAACTTTATTTTATTATGTGATTGTTGTAATGCAATAAAGATAAGGTTCAATATTTGAATGGACTTTCTGTTTATTGATTAATTTGCACCCCCTCCTCTTCCTTTATTCTCCTCACCTTAATACACAATTGTCCTCTCTCTATCTATAAACCTTAAAATCTGTAAAAATTTTGACCAATGCTTAACATTTTTTAACTTGTTGCATATATGTTTCTAAGGTTTTTCTTGCATAGTCCTCAATAAATAATGGATTTCAACTAAAACATTTAATTATTTTATAGCTGAAATATGGAGAAGATAATATCTGGAGTTTCATACACCACT
The DNA here is from genome assembly GCF_038048845.1 of Mixophyes fleayi. NCBI lineage: Eukaryota > Metazoa > Chordata > Amphibia > Anura > Limnodynastidae > Mixophyes > Mixophyes fleayi. Next base: position 144,950,949 of record NC_134406.1, on the reverse strand, counting down.
AGCTAGGTATGGGTGCTATTTATGCACCCACATACAAAAAAGGAGGATAGTCTGATAGTGGTGTACCTGGGGACAATAAATATCAGATCTGCAACATTGCTGGTGAACTGTCCTTAATAGGTAATTATAATTATTTGCTCAAGTCAAAAATTTCAGAAAAATTGACTGAGCACTGTAACCCTTAGTAATGACATTGGGCCCGATTCATTAAGGAAAGTTAAATAAAAAAAATTGAGTAAGTAGTCTACTGGGAAAAACCATGTTACAATACAAGGGGTGCAAATTATTTTTTTATTTTGCACATAAATTAAATGCGGTCTGTTTTTTTGATGCAGCACACAGATACTCTATAGGTTATTTGTACATTGAAATTTAAAGTTAATATTTGTGTGCTACATGAAACAACAGACAGCATTTAATTTATGTGCAAAATAGAAAACGAATTTGCACCCCTTGCATTGTAATATAGTTTTGTTAAGGAGACTACTTACTCAATTCTTTTTATTTAACTTTCCTTAATGAAACAGGCTCATTGTCTTTTAAGAATATAAATGGTTGATTTTATTGGACATGATTCTGTTTAGAATGGTATAGAATTCCAAGTAAATAATGCAATAAAATATGTATATGATATAGTATAATGATTTTATATAAAACTATTTAAATTATATAAACACAATATAACATTATGGATGATGTGACAAGATCATATTGGGTCATAGTGAATCCAGTGTTTCAGGTTCAATAGCCTCAGCTAGTTTTACTCACCAGCTTGCAAACAGAACAAAATTTAAACAAAATCCTAGCTGTCTGGCTACTAACTAATACAAAGGTATTCCCTCTCTAGAGTGAGGGGGGCCTAGTGTCCCTCACTTTAAACCAAACAATGGAGCTCACAAGTCAAAGTTACAGTTTCTATCAGGGGCCATCTGACCTCATCCACAGACAATGAGAGACAGAGTGATCAGAGCTGCAGCCTTTTACAGGCAGCACACAGGTGCAGATCCTAATTAGGGAAGCGTTAACCGCACACATAAACAATCTCCCTGGTGTTTTAAAAAAACAGATGACAGGAATCCAAGACTTATATACCTGTCATTCACTTCTTTCCCAGTACTACTGTCACAATGAGTATATCCCAAGAAAGGCCAATAAATTACAAAGTCATGCTAGTAAATTGCACTTTGTCGTAGCTACCAATAGCAAAACACATAATACGCAGGACCAGTGCATGGGTTGGGCCTCGACCTGATTGCTCCCACTTACCTCAGCGCTGCTTCACTCATCAAGTTGTTACCTAGGTTGTGGCTACATCGTCTATTCTTGGGAATGAGGCCCAATTGACAAATAAGACACTGAATGAGTGACATTATGCCTTACTCTCTAGACAACCACTTAGGTTTGTCAAGTCGTAGCGCTGGCCCAGATAATATGTTCAGCAGTTCTGTTAGTCTACATGTGATAATGTGGTGCAATTACTGGAGATGTGATACATGCCAGAACAACCATAAACAAGTTCTCATGAAATTCGTATAAATCTAGATTACACTTGTTAAAGATTCTTACCTCTTTCCTCTAATACCCCCAAGAGATCTTATTTAGAATGTTTTTACTGCACTGTAATGTAACTAGCAGACCCAAAAATTATTTTTCATTTTCTCATTTTGAGACCTGTTGGGTATATTTCAAGAGAGGTTTGAGAATCTATTCACCAGATTGGTTAAATATAACATTTGATTGAATGCTATGGGTTATAGCAGTAGGGCACAACAACCATCATCATGTGGCCCACAAATAGCAGAACAGATACAGAGTGAACAGGACGCTGGAAGAAAAATACTACTGCAGTATTTTTATCTGGGGCCCCTCTATATCTATTCCACCTTGTACCAGGCCTCACACTCTCACTGAGACCACCCAAGCAACCACAGTGAGACGCAGTATTTATCAGTGAGGTCAGTCTGACAGTGAATCAGAATCAGAAACAAAGGCATTCACTGAAATTTGTTAGAGAAAGTGGGGGTGGAGGAGATAAAAATATATTGCTTTAGGGGATGTGGGGGAGAATGGGTGAATCTGCTATTGGAGGGAAATAAGTGTGTTACTATCATCATCATCATCATCATCATCAACATTTATTTATATAGCGCCAGCAAATTCCATAGTGCTTTGGGACCAAATTGGGAACAAACATTAATAAGACAATACTGGGTAATACATACAGACAGAGAGGTAAGAGAACCCTGCTCGCAAGCTTACAATCTATAGTATACTACAGGGTTAAGGGTGATGTTACTAAGAGGTGATGGAGAATGTATCACTACAGAGGTAAGTGAGGGAAATGTGTTACTACAGATATAGAGGGAGACCAAATTTATTACAGGGGAGGGGCATCACTTTCTCCTTATGTGAGGATCCCATGCATGGGATTCTTTATGGCGGTGCACACACTTCTCTCCCGTGGAAACTTTTTGACAACGTTTAGAGGTATGGCATAATTGCAAAGAGCTTCTTTTCCTATCTTGGGTGTATTTTATATTTTTATGAAAGTTATGTTTTATTTTAATGACTCTACTGACATGAGTTCAGCATGTGAGTAGAGTCAGCGCAATAGATGCAGAGTCTATTCTTCACTCGTCGCTCCCTCTCCTCAGAAGTTAGTTTAGAACGTCCTACCTCCATGGGTTCTACTGGAGGAGGGAGATGACGAACTTGAGATGCTGGGCAAACAGGCCCTTTGGAAGGATTTACTCTTTCGGAATCTCTCTCACGAAATCTCATGTCTACTCTGTGGCATAGAGAAATCAAGTCGTCCAAGGAGGAGGGTAACTCTTGTGAGGTCAGTGCGTCTTTGATCTTGTCAGCAAGACCCTGCCAGAAGGCAGCTATCAGTGCCTCAGTGTTCCATTGGAGCTCGGAGGCAAGTATCCGAAATTGGATGACGTACTGTTGCTGCCGAACATCTTGTTGTTCAATCCGAGTAACCAGGTACTGCAGCATCTCCCTAGCTGTTGGTTCCGATCCTGGGTCTGTCATGGCCTGATCTTACTGTCACGGGCACTAGGAGTTCTACCCAGGATTCACCAGATGATAATGCTTACCAGAGGAGCGGGGTTTACACAGCGATCCTCTGGGCAGTAGGGTGAATAGTAGGAACGTTATACAACAGCAGGTGGAGAGAGAATGACAATGGAGTAGATAGGAGTCAGCGACTCGCAGCTATAATGATAGGAAAGTCAGCGACTTGCAACTATAGTGCAGGGGCAGGTATCAACCAAGAAGAGCTGGGCGGACGTGAATAGGTGAAGGAAGGTAACGGGAGAGTCAGTGGTCTGCGGATAGCAAATTGTACCATTGCTGTGATGAGAAGACTTGTCCAGGTGCAGGTAGGTAGCGGGAGAGTCAGTGGTCTGCGGATAGCAAGTTGTACCACTGCTGTGATGGGAAGACTTGTCCAGGTGCAGGTTGGTAGCGGGGAAGTCAGTGGTCTGCGGATAGCAAGTTGTACCACTGCTGTGATGGGAAGACTTGTCCAGGTGCAGGTAGGTAGCGGAGGAGTCAGTGGTCTGCGGAAAGCAAGTTGTACCACTGCTGTGATGGAAAGACTTGTCCAGGTGCAGGTAGGTAGCGGGGAAGTCAGTGGTCTGCGGATAGCAAGTTGTACCACTGCTGTGATGGGAAGACTTGTCCAGGTGCAGGTAGGTAGCGGAGGAGTCAGTGGTCTGCGGATAGCAAGTTGTACCACTGTTGTGATGGGAAGACTTGTCCAGGTGCAGGTAGGTAGCGGGGAAGTCAGTGGTCTGCGGATAGCAAGTTGTACCACTGCGAGGAGGTGAGGACTTGTCCAGGTGCGGATAAGTAGAGTAATAGTAATAGTCTATGGCTGTATGTATACAGCTGGAGAGCAGAGAAGCTTGTCCAAACAGATATGCAGGGTAACAGCTAATAGTCTATAGCGGGTATGTATACCGCTGCTGAGTAGAGAGGCTTGTCCAAAGCAGATATGCAGGATAACAGCTAATAGTCTATAGCGGGTATGTATACCGCTGCTGAGTAGAGAAACTTGTCCAAGGCAGATATGCAGGATAACAGCTAATAGTCTATAGCGGGTATGTATACCGCTGCTGAGTAGAGAAACTTGTCCAAGGCAGATATGCAGGATAACAGCTAATAGTCTATAGCGCGTATGTATACCGCTGCTGACTAGAGAAACTTGTCCAAGGCAGATATGCAGGATAACAGCTAATAGTCAATAACAAGTATGCATACCGCCGCTGAGTAGGGAGGCTTTTCCCGGTGCAGACACAGCAGGAGAGCTGGGAGGCTGTAGCGGGTATGGGAACCGCGGGTGAGTTGAGCAGGTAATCCAGCAGGAAACAGAAGACACGAGCAGGAGAGCTAGGAGTCTGTAGCGAGTATGGGAACCGCCGATGAGCAGAGCAGGTAATCCAGCAGGAAACTGAAGACACGAGCAGGACACAGGGAACACCTTCAGAGACTCACAGGGAGTGAGAATCAAGATCAGGCAACGATACAAAGGCCACAGGTGCCTTAAATAGGGAGAGGTGATTGATCCACCAATTAAGTTAAAAGCAAGGTCATAAGAGTTCAGGGATCTTGCACATGCGCAGTCCTATCAAGATGGCGGACGGCACGGCTCAGGACAGGCGCCGGCAGGAAAGAGAGAGAACCACGCACAAGAGCAGAGGCACTCACGGTCCGGTGAGTGACATATTGGATGTAAGCCATACATTTATTGCAATCTAAGTTTAAATGGGAAATGTTTAAACAGCTAATCAAACGGTGGGGACTTTATATTTTTTAAATGTACTGTAAATTTAAAATTTTATGGCAGATTTTTTAGTTGGGTTAAGGCATGTCCTAGATCAACTTTAAATTGCAGTGTACAAATAAGCTAACAAGTATTTGTGTGCTATATGAAAAAAACCCCAGTATTTTTATTATGTGCAAAATAATAAACTCATTTGCACCCCTTGCATTGCAACATGGTTTTGTCCAGAAAATTTGACTAAGAAAACTTACAATTTTTTTTGCTTAATTGTCCTTAATGAATCAGGCACATTATCTTTGCCTAACTGCAGTGTCGGACTGGGGCATGAAGGGCCCACCGGGAGACTGCAACGCTAGGGGCCCACCAGAGGGGGTGTGGCCAGCCATCATAGAGGCGAGACCAGACACTAAAGGGAGAGTGGTCAGCCCACGAAGGACAGCTAGCACCATAGTGTAGTATATAAAGAATGTAGTGTGCTCATCCTTCTCTTTTGAAATGACAGGCTGACTGCACACTTAGTTACTAACCTGCTCATGCTCCTCTTGGCGGTTGGATATCCGGAACTCCTACTCTCATCTGCCCTGCTCAAAGTGAAAAACACACTACCGCGCAGGTTCAGAGAGCCCAGACGCGACTCTCTGCACCTGTGTGGTAGTGTGTTTAACGGGAGTGTTTGGCAAAAACGGGGGGGGGGGGGGGGGGGGAGGAGTTGCGCTCTACCCCTACTGTTGCAAGAGCAGCATTAACACAGGTTATCCCTCTCTACGAACTAATAATATACTGAAAGTTAAGCGCTCATTGACTTATGTATTATTCCAAGTGTAATGCTAATAATAAAATTTGTATTCTTTTATCTTGAATACAGTTCGTATTTTTCTATATCTTGTATTAGGCTGTGAGCAAGAGGCTTGGTTCAATTAGTGGGATAACATTTAATGTTAGTTTTATCACAATTTATTGAATCCTGGTTAAAATACATAAAAATACATTAATATAGACAAATAAAATACTCCAATTAAACCACAGTATTTATATTATGAGGCAATGATTTCTATATACATACATATGGTATGGCATCAATTGAACATACATAAAAAATCAGACAAACCTAAGTATATAGACCTGGACTAGTCTAGCTACTGGGAGGCAAATGGCAGTGGGTATAAATGCTGCATTGATCCAGATATAACACAGTCACTGATATCTCAATAAAATAATGTTCATAGCATACAAGTCCAGTAGATGGGAATTGGTATTTCTTTAAGTCTCTGCTAGTGCAATATAAATATTCAGATCACTGTCCACATATATCAAATGGTTATTGCTGCGATGCTTTCAAATTTAGCTTTGTTTACTTGCAGTTTCGATGTATATAGAGATGGTGGCCGGGTACCCAGTGTGCTAAAATCAGAGGATGTTTCTCATGGTCTGTGCTTGTTACTGTTGGAGAGGAAGGTGCCTGCGTGGAACGCATCTGTCCCTTCCTGTTCTCGCGTATGTCCAAATGATGAATTGTATGCAAGTCGGGAGTCAGCTGTTTTCTTAGCTCCTCCCTAACAATGGAGGGGGCGTGGCTATAATGTGGCGGGGCCTACCGGTGGATAGTCCTGCTGCCCTGCAGGCCAGTCCGAGCCTGCCTAACTGTACCCAAGGGTGGCCCATGATGGTGGGCATGCACTTGTCCCCAAGAAGATGTATCACCCTTCCTAGGCATACCTTCCAACTCTCCTGGAAGCCAGCAGTATTTCTCTATTATCGCTGTATTTTTAGGGGCTAATAATTTAATGGCAGTGCGTTTTATTATTAATATTTATTTATAAGGCGCTACAAGGCATCCGCAGCGCCGTACAGAGACAAACAAAATCACAATACAATGGGAGACAGCACAGTACAGTAAACACAGCAACTCAGTACGCTCAATGCACAGCTAGAGAGGGCGGGGAAGGGGGAGGGAGGATCCGAAAATGACGGGGCCCAAGAAGGGCCCAAGAACAGTTTTAGAGACTGATGCCTATTTATTAAATGTGGGTGTTATTAATTTAATGTTTGGACTGGTTGTGGGGAGGATGGCCTAGAGTGTCCACTTATTACTCCGTTTTTCAGTAGGTGAATAGTACCTATCTTTTTCAAACAGGAAGTGAAAGCTGCAATAACTCAGAAAGACAAAAAGATCTTAATATGTATAGTTTGCAGCAGAGAAAGTAACGGGAGGTCATGATAGAAACTTTCAAATATATCAAGAGTTTTATCAAGGTGCAGGAGGGAACCATTCTTCAAAGGAATAGAAGTATTAGAACACGAGGACATGCACTGAAACTGGTGGGAAGTAGGTTCAGAGGAAATTTGAGGAAAAACTACTTACAGAAAGGATAGTGGATAAATGGAATAGCCTCCCATCCGAGGTGGTACAGGCTAATACAGTACAGGGTGATTCAAAAGTCGAAGTACACCCTTTTATTTCAAAAACTCTACAGGAAATTGGGAAACCTGAATACTCCAGTAAGGTATGGGTGACGTGGTCTATCTTTTACGGTATGTACCAAACATGGGCGCCATCTTGAAATTGGCCAATCGGCCCAATTCCTGTAGAGTTTTTGAAATAAAAGGGTGTACTGCGACTTTTGAATCACCCTGTAGAACAATTTAAACATGCTTGGGATAGACATAAGGATTTCCTTACAAAGATTAAATGATCAAATAGGGTTTGAGGTTACCATAGGCTAAAAATTGGGCAGACTAGATGGGCCAAGTGGTTCTTATCTGCTGTCAAATTCTATGTTTCTAACATTATCTAACGAGTCCAGTTGCCTCCATGTCCTGGGGAGGCATCTGGACTCACTGGGACCACCACTCTACTGGGAAAACTCCAGGTAAGGACTGTGGCCAATCGATCCTGGTCCATGGAGGTTTTCATGTTGATTAAACTTTTAGGTGGTAGAAGGAAGCTTTTTATCAACTAGAGCAGAGTTTAACCTAAAAAATAACGTGAAAAGACTACTAATAAACAAGAAATAATTTATAAATGATTTTGTAAATAGATGCGTAAATATATCTGGAAAATGAAAACATTGCAGCATAGATCCTTAAGAAAGAATAATGGTTTCAAAAATCAACATAAATTAATCAAGGACTAAGCTAGGCTATTGGTATTTTGAGAAATTCATATGCAATGTAGTATATGGCAACTTTATTTACTAACAAAGTGAGTTCATATATGTATTAACCTATAACAGCCATTCAGACATAAGCTTTAACTGATCTACTGACAGACAAAGTAAGAATGTGTTAACGGTAGTTACATGTGTATATATATATATATATATATATATATATATATATATATATATAGAGAGAGAGAGAGAGATATATATATATATATATATATATATATATACACTCAGACAAATTCATATGCAATGTATTATATGGCAACTTTATTTACTAACAAAGTGAGTTCATATATGTATTTACCTATAACAGCCATTCAGACATAAGCTTTAACTGATCTACTGACAGACAAAGTAAGTGAATGTGTTATCGGTAGTTACATGTGTATGTGTATATATATATATATATATATATATATATATATATATATATATATATATATAAAGAGAGAGAGAGAGAGAGAGAGAGATACACACACACATATATATATATATATATATATATATATATATATATATATATATATAAAAAAGAGACTGATCCGGAGGTAGTTGCACCTACACTGCGTTGTCAGGGAACAGGGGGTTACATACAACATCGCATAATGAAAGCAACACCATTTTTTATTTAAACAGAATGCTTACTCAGAATATATATATAAAAAAATCTTGATTTGTGAACGAACTGCATTATACTGGGAGATATTTATGAATTCAGTTTGTGAATTAAATGCTTTGCAGATATTGCTGGCTTATGTGTATCACATTTATAATTCCTGTTTGCATATAGAATTTTCATTCCCTGTGCTACTTGTTTCTCAGAGTAAAAGTGCCATTGACACAATTGGTTAACGGTGAAACAATATAACAAAAACAGAGTTATACCTTGTACACATTTCCTATGGCAGATGAAGGCTTTCAACTAAAACATTTGCAGAATGCTCCCCATCCCCTATCTAAGTAGCCCCCTCCTTTCCTCCATCAGTCACCACACACTTGTGATCCTGAAACATTATTTGCAAGAGGAAGAGTAGTGTGACACCAATCACTTGAGCTGTCTTCTTCCAGTCATTGTATTGTCAGTTTAGTGACTGACAGCATGAGTCAGACTTGTGGCAGGATAAAAACCAAGGTGCCAGTTTTGGGCACAATTATAAAAACTGTGATTACAGCTTTTTATAAATATGGTACTTTTTCTATGGCACTATTTTTGCACAGTTGCGTGTATTAGATTAGGTGCCCTTGAGCTGGTAGTCCTAATCAAGTCAAATGATGTCACTTTCATCAACCTTAGACTTATCAACAAACTAAAGGTATCTTGGAGACATGGAAGTTAAGTACAATTACCATGTCATGACAATATCAATTTAGGAGGTTAAGGATGAAATTGCTTTCTGAGAAAAACAGACCTGCTGTGGCAACAAAGAAAAGTCGAGGCAGTATACTTCTGTCCTGTATATATCAGAAGCAGCTCTATTTCTTCAACCAGGTGCATATTCATGTTTTACTGCCTTCACTTCATTCCCAAACTGAAAAGCTTTTCATTCAGTTATTTTATTTTTCATTCTATTCTCATAGGGCCTATATGTTTATCCTATGTATCTGTCCCCGTAGTCTAGATTTCAAACATAGTTCTTTCCTGACCTCTATTAATACTTTTTAAACTATTTATATGTGTCTATCTTATCACATCTGACCTTTCTCTTCCCTAAGTATATGTTCAGCTCTTTCCTGAAAAGGTTTGTAATGCAGCACTTGCACCATTTTAGCAGTCATTGTCTGATTGGTTGTCAATTTTTTTCCTCCAGAATTATACAATTATAGTAGTCAAGGTGAGATATTATCAGACACCAACAAAGTTTCAATATAAACATCTTCATTCTGCTACTAATACTACTTCCCATAAAACCAAGTTGGCTATTCCCACTTCTTGCTTACTTTTATATCTTCTGAAGGCCAGGACTGATCCCTGAGATACTCCACTCAGCCACCCCTATGTGCTTCTGTCTGTCAGTATATCTATACACAACAGTTAGGAAGAAGACACCTTTTTTTTATTTTGTCTGGTCTGAAAACTGTCTGGAATGTCTCAGAAACCATAAAAAATTACAATGTAAACATATATATATAATAAATTGGAGATATATACATAATTGACTTTGGTGCTCTGCCATTTTAAAATTTAAAGTGTTATAGCTTATAGTTAAGCAATTAGATGCAAAAGAGAGCCCTGATTGAATGTGATATACTATGAGCAGGAAATTAGGGACATGAGTTTATGCAAGAAAATTGAATATGGAACATTGCAGACTATGGGCCTGAGTCATTAAGGAGAGCAAAGCATAAAAAAGGAGTAACTTTGCACCTGGGCAAAACCATGTTGCTTTGAAGGGGAAGGTAAATTTAAAATGTGGGGACAGATTTATAGTTGGGGTACGGCATGTCCTAGATCAACTTTACATTTCAGTGTAAAAATCTCTTCACCGACAGCACAAGTGTGCAAACTGGTCACACTACATATCACGGTTAGAGAGCTGGCTCCTGCAGGTGTAAAAGAGTGGAAATCACTTAGTAAGCACAAAGGCAAAATCAGATTAGGTCCCAATGTGCACCTTTCGTTTGCACAAATGCACCATAAATGTCACTAAAGGTTTGTTAGGCATTAGGTTTGTAGCTGCATAAGTTCGACTAGTTTTAATTTAATTTTCCATAACAAGATTATTGAAATGAGAGAAAGGGGTTAGAGGGCACATTACTGGTGTCCCTTGCTATTACAGAGCGGTGCATGGCCATCTTCACTCTGCAAAAGCACTTGAAATTTGTACTAACACAGAGGTGTGTAGTCTTAGTCTCATCCTATAGTTTTAATGGGACACATCTTGCACCTTCATGTTGGGTTGGGGTACGTTTTTCCATTTGAAATAATTCCGACACTGACTACTGCGGCAAAAAAATTCCAAAGACAATAAGGGCGACATAAAAAAAATATAGGCTTACTATTAAAACAGACACAGAACATTTCCAACCTGGCTCCTATATCTTGCTACCACACTTGAAAATTACGTCACCTCATATGGCGACACTGAGATTTCCTGTTTTAAAGCGGTAATGGCATGACCTGGCGGCTTATGCTAATGTTAACCATAACCCTAACCCTTATTTTGTAATATCTAGGGAACAGGTCCCAGCATTGCCACTTTAAAAGCGGAAATCTCAGTGTCGCTAAATGAAGTGTTATCATTTTCAACTGCTGGCATATTGTGCGGTCGCAATTTATAGGAGCCGGGTCGGAAATGATCTGTGTCTGTTTCATAGTAAGTCTATTTTGTTTCATGTCATCCTCACTGTGTTCTGATTTTTTTTAGCAGCAGCAGTCAGTGTCGGAATTATTTTATTTGGAAAAACGAGTACCACCATCATGTTGCACCAACATCAGCAGAGGTTGTGTGTGTGTCATATATGCATAAATATATATATATATATATATATATATGACACACACATTATACACACGCATTAATGAGCCTCGGGCGCCCATGGCCCTGTCGCCGATTTACCGGTTGTCCTTCTTTGTATTACTTTTGGTAGGTACTTATGACTACATACTGGGAACACCCCACAAGACCTGCAGTTTTGGAGATGCTCTGACAAAGTCGTCTAAGGGGGCCCAAATTTTTCACAGGAAGAGAAATTGTAATAATCAGTATCTAGCAATTTACTATCTTGAAATTATTGTTAGGATTCCTAGCATGAACACCATGGAGAGTTGTGCTAGTGAAACAAGGTGGTTTATGTAAACTCTGAACATACAGGTAAAACTGAGATGTCGCAAATGAAAAGGCAGATAACACAAGTACTGGAATGCCAGATAGGGCTGAGAAGCTAAAGACTCTGGTTACCAGACAGGTGGGATGATCTGACAGCACAGTGAGGTTGGATGTCCAGGTTGGTCTGGGACGCTTGTGAGCTGGATATCAGGCAGGCACATTCTAGTAGGTTAATTGGCTGCTATTAAAAATGGACCCTAGTCTCTCTCTCTGTCTGTGTGCATGTTAGGGAATTTAGACTGAAAGCCCCAATGGGACAGGTACTGATGTGAGTTCTCTGTACAGCGCTGCGAAATTAGTAGCACTATATAAATACCTGATGATGATGATGATGATGGGTATATAAGGCAGTGTAACAGATACAGGCAGGGCCGTATTAAGGGAATGGAGGCCCCCGGGCTAAGGGTACTGTGAAGCCCCCAGCATATATATAATACAGCATAATATAATAGCTTTGCTCCATTCCTTCTGTACTCCCCCCCCCCCCCCCCCCCCGAGCGTTTAGCTCCTATTCCTTGTGGTCCAGATCTGTCCTTTCTTCACTCCCTGTAGTGCTTCCGCAGTGCACAGTAAGCTTCTTACTGAGGAGATCTCGTGACAGTGAGACTATGAGTCACTCTCCCCAGTAAGGAGATTGTTGCACGCCGCGGACGCACTACAGTGACAGCAGGCAGCTAACAGCGTAACATTTGCTGTTAGCTGCCTGCCATTCTCCATGGCCTGACAGTTGGAGCCGGGGGCAGGGACGCCCCCAACCCGATGAATGCCGGCGGTACACAGAAATAAAAAAACCCCATCAAGTTAAAATAGTTTCAAGGGCCCCCCAGATGCCTGAGGCCCCCAGGTTAATCCGGCCCTGGATACTGGTGATGACTAAGAAAGGAGATTAACTCCTGCAGACGAGGTGGAAATGTCCAATGGCAAAACAGCAGCACCTCTGGTAGCATAGAGGTACTGCAGGCCAGATACAAATTAGGATCAGTCCTAATAATTATTTAATTGTTATTTAATTGTTATTGATATTTATTTGTTAACAGCATAAAATAATTTAACCGGGGAAGCCATATGTTATTATATGTTTTAGAGGAATTATTAAGTAAGCATGTGATGCATTCCATTGTATAGACATATCAGACTCTATTACTAATGAGTGAGAAAGGGAGGATCAGAAGAGTTCCATAGAGCAGCCACTTGCATCACTGCAGATATGACTAATTTGTTTCCTACAATAATTGTTACTTCCTGAAGTCAGCAGAAGGAGAGAAATTTCTGTGGAGAAAGGGGTGTCAATAGTTGTCACAGCTTTAACTATTTTTCTTAACTTCAGTCCAATATTTTATCAAGTAAGGACAAGTCCACCAAATGTGAGCATAATTTCCTTGCTGATAACAACTTCTCCAACATTGATCAGATGAAGTTGGGGAAAATACATGAATCCTAAAGTGGACAAGGTACCAAATACTGCATGTCTGTTACGTGGTAAGTCTATATTTACTGCTTGTCGGGCTTATAGTAATTGCTATTTTTACATCGCTCTAAGCTTTGTCGGCATCCTGGCAGCCGAATTAATGACTACCACCTCTTTTGTCTTCTCTTCAGATACAGTCTAGAGAAGATATCTAGAAAGACCTTTACTCATTCAGTTCATTTTGCCATTTGGTTTTTAGTGAATACAATGGCCTCTGTCTGAACCTGACAAACCATTGAATTATGCTTCCTAATGCCAGTCTTTTGTCTTCTCTGTAGATGAAAATAAAATATGTCGAATGAGGATCAGGCAGGGCCAAGTCAGGCCTCAGGCTCATCAGCATCAGCCTCAAAAAGGAGGCAGCCAAACTTCAGCCAGCAGATGGTAGCAATCCAGCACCACCCGGCAACTCTCTGCCTCAACTAAGACCAGGATCTGGGATGAGATCACAATGCAGGTCAATGCGTGGCTCCATGTCATCATGCGATGTTCGAGATTAGAATTTTTTTTTTTTCTTTGTCTCACAAATTCATATATTATCTGCAACCATAGTGCAGGTCATGTTAACATTAAACATTATTAAATTATAAGCTAAAAGGGAGTTTTGTTGGAAGACTCATTGTTTCAAGTTTTATTTTCATGTGGGAATTTCTACTTAGAAAAATGTGCACATTCCTTTGTTACCTTTAGCCAACAAGGCCAAGGGTCACATTTGTTAGTGTGTATGTATGTATATATAACTTCAACAATTTAAAGCAAACATTAACCAATTGCCTATGGTCTAACATGATTATCATAAGCTGAGGGACCATAGGAGACACGCACAAACAACTGGCGGCAGTCCACCCTCACACCTAGAGCTTATTCCCCTGGAGACAACAGCATTGGCCTGCATTGATGATGAGAGCGTGCAAGGGGTGGGACGTATCGACACAGGCTGCAGTCCACCCCTATTAGAACTTCTTATTCCAATAGGTACATCGTAACTATTTATACATTGATTCAGAGAATTGCATGTTTTGCCTTGAAAAATCAAGACCCACCCACATTATCTGCCTTATTGATAAATTTCTACAGTACATAACAAATCATTGTTACTTCTCCTGCAACATAGCCATCATAGTATGCATTCAGTCCACAGTGTATAACATAAACAAATATTTAATTTATAAATAGCAGGATCGAAATGATGCATATTTAATAATCCACCACTCATAAATGCTGATTGATACAGTGACATTTACATGTGCCCCCAAAATAGGAGGTAAAATGACAAAATTAGTACATTGCTGCATGGTTTGCAAACAATTTTTATTGTTTTCCATAGTGTAAATGCTGGTTTGCTTGGGAATAACTATATATTTGTCAATTTCCTCTTTTCACAACTCAGGAGAAGGAGGAGGAGGAGGAGGAGGAGGAGGAGGAAAACACATATGAGGAAGTGGTTGAGAATGCCCGCAATGTGAAGGAGCTTCAGAGAGATGAAGCAGGGGCCATTCGGCAGCAGACACTCATTCACTTCTATAAGCATCTGCACCAATCCAATGCACAAAATCAAATCACTACCCAGGAGATCAGCACTATCATCACCTGTCTAGAACACAAGTTGGACACAAACCTCACAACCATTAATTCCACGCTCACAGACATCCGCAGCATTTTTTCATGCCTCACTGACTCGGTTCCCCAATATCTAACTTCCACCCTTCCTACTCAAATGTCCCAAGTTTTCCCTCCTTACCCATTATCTATCAGCCTAATTTACTCACCCCAGACTCTGCCCCACCATGCTCCATTTTCCCCGATTTATAGTCCCTGCTTTTCCTCTCCTGCCCTGCAACCCTCACCAAACCAAATCCAACATTCTGTCCCCAAACTCACGGCCCCAGCCCACTCAGCATCCCTTCAAGCCCCTTCTGCCTACCCACCAGCCAATTCAGCACACCCTCCAGGCCTTTCGGCACACTGTCGGTCACTCTGCTGACCCAATGACCTCTGCTTCTTCTCCCGAGCCTCCCACATCATTGGTGACCAGAAACCAAGCTAAAAAAAAAAAACACAGCAGCATGGAAAGCGAAAAAGAAAGTGATGCAAATTGTCTAATTTTCTTTATTATATCTGGTGTCTGGTATTTGATGGGTTTTTTTTATTTTTAATTTAATAATACATTTATTGGAATTATCAACAAAACTAATTTTTTTTAAGTATATTAGTGTTTTTTCTCTAATAGACTTAAAATATTGACATTTACACCAGTTTGTCAACATTATGTTAGGCTGCTGGCCCTAATCACCAACCCACAGGAACTAGATGACGGAGATCTTCGCCTATAGCAGCCACCTCTCCCTTAGAGCTTGACGCACTCACCGGTACTCGGATGCCCCCAGGACTTCGCTCCAAGTGTAGTGTGGGTTGGTAATGCAGAACCACAGCGGTGGGCCAGGAGACTGGTAGAAAGCAGCGGGTAGACAAACGATAGCCAAGGTCAAGGGTCACAGGCAAGCAGGATAGTCAGTAAACACGCCAGAAGTCGGGGTCACGGGCAAAGTAGCAGGGTCCAAAGTACAAGCCAGAAGGGTCAGGGTCACAAGAAAGCAGGCAGGGTCCAAATCCAAGGAAGGAGTCAAAACACAGGACATCCAAACAGAGTATCCACAGGACAGCAACAGGGAACCAGGAGCAAGTCAGCAAACTGTAACAGCAAGCTATAACCAGCAGTGAGGCTCAGTCCTCACTGCCTTAAATACTACTGCCAGCCTATCAGAGCCTAGCTCTGAACTTACTCACAGCCCCTGCCTAATACACAACATAGACTAATTAGCCTACAGGCTGTACATATCAAGCTGAGCTAACAGGCTACTTAATCAGCCCACAGGCTGTGATACCTGTCCACGCATGCGCCCAGAGCGCCCAGGGACAGTTTTCGGCGTCCGGCCGTTGCCCTGGCAACGGTCGGGCCGAATTTCCGGAAGTGACGTCCCAGTCGTCATAGCGACGGCCGGAATGTCGGGAGGAGACACAGCGAGTCGCGGCGTTGCCCGCGGCCGCCGCGACTGACTAAAACATTACTTACTGTCACAACTCTGAATGATTTTGTAGATCCCTTGCCTCTGATTAGATAGGACTTGGCCAGGAGTGCGGAGTCTAACGGATTGGAGGTATTCACCAGGCATCCCCGCAAGGGAATATGAACTCCGCTGCTCCTATTCCGCAGATCGCGGTCTCCCAGACAAGAACTAGCAGAGGGTAGTGGACAACACACAATGAACAATAGGAATGATGATATTCACAGGATTAAAAGTTCACGGCTCACAAGCATCGCTAATAATAATAAGAACACTGGAGATAGTAGTAATGCTGCAAAGTAATGTATTGGCTGATGGTACAATAGAATGAAGAATATATATATATCGGCAGATACTAAACACACAGCAAGTTGGTCAGAGTACAAAATGCAGATACATCATGCTACTTCATAGTTGGTAACCCTTGACAACGGCATGGGACAAGTAAAACAATAGTTCAAAAGCAAGGATGGTGGATGGAGAATGCTTGGATTCAATAACGTAACACACGGCAGATAGATATGAATCACTGGTACAGCAATAGTCCAAACAGAATGACAATGTAGAACTGGCTGATCCAAAAACAACGATGATTCAATGTAGCAGGTGGGTTACTGGTATCACAATAGTTCTCTTTATAGAAAGCAATGAGCGTTGAACTTGTTGGTTCTACAGATGACAATCCCAAATAACAAGAATGAGTATAAGTACATCAAACAGCTCGTTACCTAGAAGTAGCAGAGGAGCGAAGTATATCTGAGCCGTGCGTGAAACTACAGATGACAGGTAAGTTCAGCAGGAGACACACCAATGAAACATAGCGATGTTGAATCAGCCGGGTAGATATGAAAACTTGAGCTGTAGGAACAGCCACAGGTGCAGCAAGTAATTTTCCGTAGAAGTTCAGCATGCAGGTTGACAGCGGCGAGAAGTTTTAAATGAGCCCAGCGTGGAACTACAAGTGGCAGGTACCTTCGGTAGTAGAGTTATCAATGAAGCAGTAGCGATGTTACACCAGCTGGGAAGAAATGGAAACTTGAGCCGTAGGATAGCCACAGATGCAGCGAGTAATTCACCGTGGAAGTTCAGCATGCAGGTAATCAGCGGAGAGGGGTTTCAGCAGTGGTCAAACAGGAGGTCAAGTACTGACAGCCAAATCCAAATGCAGACTGAGTAACACAAAGAACAGACAACAAGCCAAGGACCATGGATAGTTTAAAAAATACTCCAGAATCAATGAGAATCTGGAGGAGGTCCAGAACAAGGTAGCAAGGAACATCTGTGTAAAAATAGTGTCTCAGAAGCAGGAGTAAGCTCAATCACTGTTCCTAGAGGAAAGTCACAGCGCCGGCACCTATCTATGGGACCGGCGTGTGACACCTTAAAAATAGGTACTTATAACCTATTCCTTAAATCGGGCTTCCTCCACAGTTTCAGGAGGGCTGGGGTGGGCCTCTACCTCCTCCTCACCAGAAACCACTGCCTTTACCCCTGGAGTCCACTCCTGATGGCAATGTTGTGAAAATGCCCGCTCCACGACCGATCTGGTGGCTGTATGTGCCAAATTGTACATGACTTCATGCTCTGTGTGTGGATTCAAAATCAGAGTGAGGAGCCAAGGACGGAATGGTTATGTGTTATCTCCTATGAAGAGTGACAAGAGAGACTGAGTGACAAAAAATTAGCCAAGACCTACAAAACACACCAAATATACTTATGAAATATGCTAACATCATATGCTGGGACTGGTATA
Source organism: Mixophyes fleayi (assembly GCF_038048845.1). Lineage (NCBI taxonomy): Eukaryota > Metazoa > Chordata > Amphibia > Anura > Limnodynastidae > Mixophyes > Mixophyes fleayi. Next base: position 144,932,877 of record NC_134406.1, on the reverse strand, counting down.
GTGCCAAATCAAAAATGTGCGTCTAAGGCCCTGATTAATTATGGAAACGAAAGTGAAAAAAGTATTAAGTTTGCTCATTTTAAAAATCATGTTCCATTTGAGGGGGAGGAAAATTTACAATGTGATTGCTGATTTATAGTTGGGGCAGGGCATGTCCAAGATCAACTGTAAATTACATTGTAAAAATAAAGCTAAAACCAGGTGAGCTACCTCAAAAAAATAGGCCCATTTTCACTTCATAGCTAAATAATAAGCAAATTTGCAGCCAATGCATTATTTATGGTTTCTCCAGGAGAAACTTTCCAATTTTTTTTTAAGATTACTATCTTTAATGATACAAAGTCCTAGGTGCATATTTTTGGCAAGCAAAGCATTCGAATATTGGTTATTTGCACCTTTGCTAAACCATGTGTGTACATATTTCTCCTTTGGTAAGAGCATGACCCAGACCAAGAAGGTTTGTTATTTGGCAAACATGATAAACTGACAGTATTCCTGCAAATTTCTATGAAAACCATAAAGAATACCATGTATAATATTACAGAATGGTAAGATTAAGCAACAGAGGGCAAACTACCATTTCTGACTACAGTGTAAGGTATGCATGACCCCAAAAAGTTAATGTATAATGACCAAATAGAATTTAAATTACCGAGCAGCCACATGATTCCATGTGGCCTTGCACCCCCTTGCCTCTCTTCTAATCTGCGTCACGTCTCTGATTGCCTGAAAGCGAACAAGTCATGGGTTCTACCCCTCCCTCCATACAGCAACCAGGTCACGAATGAGGAGAGACGGGTAACATATAGCCTGGACATTGATCGAGTGGAAATGCTTCCTTTTCAAATAAATGGAAGTATTCCCACCCGATGGGACCAGGGCTACATGTGTCCAATCTACTGCTATGACGTGCAGAGTCTGGTGGAAAACTGCCACTTTATGGGCACAAGGGTCTCCTCATCAAGTGGCAGATGTATAAATTGCCTGAACAACGTCAGGAATGCCCTAAGAACAACCTTCCGTACACGACTGAAGGTGGCGTGGGCATCCCTGCTGCAACTCCCACTGTCATCTAGAAGAATTCAGTGGCGCAAAAGTGCAGTACCGCCAACAGTTTGGTTAATGGTGGTACTGCTGTCGGGATGTGGTGCATTGGCTTTAGGTCACTCAGGGTATCCACGATGACATGAGAAGTGGCCTGCAGGTACAGAATTTCTTCCACATCACAGATATGTGAGAAAGATGGATGAATGTTGCAAAAAAATAAATTACCCCATGCCTTGAAAACATTGAAGTTTGTGTGCACACTAAAGAGTTCAAGCAAACTTACATCTACTTCTGGTATCATGAGGCTCATTATAGATCTGTTTGAAATGTGGTTGAAAGAAAGCACAAAAAAAACTTTCATTTTGGGAAGTTCAAAAATAACACATCCAAGCATCTTACAAACAACTATTATAAATGGAACTAAAAACAGTCACAAGAGTATGGAGTTCAGGAAAGAGAGCAAACATACCTGCCAGAAAATGAATGACAGGAAAAAATACAACGTGGGACAGCACGGTAGCTTAGTGGTTAGCTCTTCTGCCTCACAGCACTGGGATCATGAGTTCTATTCCTGACCATGGCCTTATCTGTGTGGAGTTTATATGTTCTCCCCGTGTTTGCGTGGGTTTCCTCCCACAAATCCAAAAACATACTAGTAGGTTAATTGGCTGCTATCTCTCTGTCTGTGTGTGTATGTATGTTAGGGAATTTACACTGTAAGCTCCAATGGGGCAGGGACTGATGTGAATGAGTTATCTGTACAGCGCTGCGGAACAAGTGGCGCTATATAAATAAATGGTGATGATGATGATGTCACCGGGACCAAAAAAAAAATCTAAATATGCTAATGTGTTTGAAGAGAGGTGGATTTCGGGGGAAAGAGAAAGAAAGAAAGAAAAAAAACGTTAATTTTGGGAAGTAAAAAAAACCCCCACAAGCATCTTACAGAAAACTAAGGAATAAACCCCCCCTCAAAAAAACCTGTAAAATTTTAGACATATAATAGATACACAGGCAAGTTGATAAATAGACACCAAAAACAAAACAAAACAGAATGCTAATGCAATGAAGCATGTCAAACTATTCAACAGGCACATAACATTTTAAAACAGAGGAGCATTGTTAATGTGGCACACAAATGTATGAATACAATTTAGAAAAAAAAATAGCATGCATTGCATAGGACACAGGAAACATACATCTCAAGACAAATATTTCAGGTCCAGTACACTATATAAACTCCAAAATATCCACAATCAAGTGTGCATCAGTGAAGTCTTTTATAATGGTCTATAATGAGAAAAGTGTATGCAGGTGTATGGGAGTGTCCAGCTGTGTTTATCCAGCACTGTTAACATTGGTGTGGACTTAGACTAGACCCTGAGTTGGTGCAACTTTACGTGTGGTGCTGAGTGAATTGTGTGACTCTGATGTATTCTGCGGTAAACGCCTACTTTGAGTATTTCTTAGTAGTGTTCGCCCATCACATGCCCCTTTTCGTTCCTAAAGTCATAAAGTACCGTTAGTGGTCCTAGCACTTATTTTCACACATACATTGCTTTGTTGCATGGCTGTATCTCCCTATTGGACGTAAGTCCCGAACTGGGCATGCGCATAGTAGGGGTGGACTTAATTAGTTATGGTCTAAGGGATTTAGGAAGCCATTAAAAGAATTGTTGAATCCACTTGTTGTAACTCAGTTTCAAAATCAACACATTGTTTGATATTTGACGGAACAGGCATTTGAATGCACTTCAATATTTGTTATGTTAAATAATATTTTTTTACATCTGAGCCCAAACCACCATGCAGTTTTACATGTTGTTGTTTTCCACTCCAAGTAAATTTTGAATTTTTTTCTCTAAAGTACAAAAATATGTATAAGGGACTTTAATGAGAAGGGTCTGAACAAAATACAGAAATTTTGGAAGGACATTCATTTTAATAGTAGAAACTCTACCAAACCAAGAAATAAAAATTGGTTGTCATTTTGAAAAATATTTTTTTGATTTTAGCTTAAAGAGGGATGAATTGGTTGATAACAGCTTATTGTAATCTTCAGCTAAATAAATTCCTAAGTGTTTTATTTGTGAAGATTGCCATTTAAAATTAAATTTGACACATTTTTTTAGTAATCGGAGCAAGATTAAAGACAAGGCGAAAAATGTATCAAGCTGCGAGTTTCCGCTGGGTTTGAAAAGTGGAGATGTTGATACTAAATGATAGCTAGAACCTGTTTGGTTGCTATAGGCAACATCTTCATTTTTCAAACTAGCCAGAAACTCGCAGCTTGATACATTTACCCCTAGAACTTCTGTTTTATGTTTTACTGGGATTTACTTTGCAACCTGAAAGTAAGCTATATATTTGTATTTCTTCAAGGAGAGACTGAAAGGAATTTTTTGGGTTAGTTAGTGTGAGAACAGTATCATCAGCATAGAGAGAAATTTTAGATTAATTTTTATTAAGAAAAACACCTGTGTCACTAATACGCTCCCGGCTGCTGTGACTTTGGGTGTTTGCTGTATGATGTCACAGACAATTCCAGCCCGCAGACTCTTTCCCCTATCACACAGGTTATAGAACTACTGAATAGCCACCAAACAGCGCTCTCACACCATCCACACGCTTCAGGTTTGCCACCACCTATTGAATACAGGGAATAGGACCCCAATATACTGTCCCACACTGGCACACAAGGCTTCTAGCTGCTCACAGACTAGCAAGACCCACACCAGTGAACAAAGGGTTAACTCTTCACACCTCCAGACTGTTACACAGATGTAATTGCAAGCACACATAAAATGAAATGGGAAGGCATTGTAGATGTTAATGTGGGGGGTGAAAATGTCACCTGGGTGTCACCTAGGGTTTGTTCAAAATGATTCCTAAAGTTTTGACTTTTGGTAGCTTCTCTCAGATATATCCCAGAGACATAACTCCCCCTTCAATAGACCGGTCATAATATCCCACACATTTAAATACCAAACATGATGGAACTATGAAAATGTGATATACCTTTTCCAAAGATTTGTGATTATAGCTGTTCCCAGATACCGTCAGTACCTGTCATTCACAACCCTGATTTCTGCTCCTTGGTATGAAGTGGCACCCAGATTTCAAAAAATATGAACTATGAAGACATATTCCTTTGAAGCCCATATTTCTATATACCTGTATAGGCTTTCAAATGTGGCCTTTGTGTCCAAGATTATCACCTAGGCATATGGCTCTCTCATTTACATTTAGTGGTTCTATGTGTTTACACTACCTATTGAAAGGAAGTCAATTAGGAAGTAGAATACCTCCTACTGGGCTAATCGTTTCCTTTTTAAAAACATTTGGTCAAACATTTATCTGAGTTGAAAATCAGCTTCATTTATGTATCAATGCAATATTTTATTTGGGCCCTGACATTCAATATTCTATTATTTACATATCATATTTATGCTCTCATCCTGACAACCTGAAATATTGGTATTTCTTCTTATTTTAGCTCTCAGGGGTTCCATGACAACGACAAAGATCAAGGGTGAGAGCGGGCAACCTTGCCTTGTGCCATTTGTTATTTGGTAGAATGAAAACAGTTACTTGATGGGAAAAAAGCAGAGGGGTTGTGAAATACTGATAACACTCTTTGTAGAAAGTTATCTTTAATTCCCTTGTGAGATAAAGTCAATCTCATAAAGTTCCAACTAATTCTATCTTAATGTGCTTGATAAATCAATAAAGAATTCAGTAAAAAAAATGTTACAAGGTATTGGGAGAATAAATAGAAACAAGAGTGATTTTTGTTTGGTCAATAGAGCCAAGAACAATTAGAAAGAGACCCATCTTATCAGTAAATGTTTTAGTTGGAGTTGAGGAGATATTTTTATGAATAAGAATTCCTACACTGCAACATTTCCACCAGATTGTGCAGAGGCAAAATAAAATTTGGGTACACTTTTTGCTTTTACGAGATAATTGAATACCACGTAAATGGGTCTTTTGAATAAAAACAATATCCGATTTGAGATTGTATTACTTAGCTTTCCTTTCTGCGGAGAGGTGGAGTATGAAAAAACGATGCTGGTAATTCCGACACCTGTCATGTCTCCAAAAAAACCCCGAAAGAATAGAAAATCAACTTGAAAATAATTACACTTACCTTGAAGACGACGCTGGAGATCCCCGAAGACAACAGCATAATGACAGGAAGGCTTTCCGATTGGAGAACTGACCGGCTCTGCTGCCTGACGTAATCGCGACGTGTGTCAATCAAAATTTAAAGCGGCAATGTGGGGTCCCCTAAGGTTAAGTGGTTAAACACTTAACCGAACATTGTCGGAATGGTGGTAATCGTAAATACAATTACCACCGCTGGGGAGCACTAATTGGATTTACTTGGCTTTGCATTTCCTGGATCTGGATGTCAAGACTTGATTAGCATTACATTATAGAAGCTGGTGGGGGTGGATTAATAAAGGGCCAAAATGGTAATCATTTTCATAGACTTGCCATTAACTAGATTGTGGTGAAAAAAAGTATAAAAATAAATAAATAAAAAAAAGCATACAATAATAATAGTAGTAAATATAGAAATGTAAGGAATATTAAGTAAATAGTAAAAGTAAAAGTGACATTGGTAGAAATAAAATAGGTCAATAAAGTGAATAAAGATGAGTATGGTGGGATAAACTGTTGATAAGAGTTGTGAGTGTTTTAGGTACCAAAATAATTGTTTGAAAGTGGTTTAAAGAATATACATGCATAATAGTAAACAAAGTAATGGAAGCGAATTACACAGAAAGGGAAAGATCTGGAGAGTAGATACACATTTGGTTGTCATCTGCATATACAGTCATACCCAAAACTTTTGAGAATTACATAAATATTGGTTTTTACAAAGTTTGTTGCTTCAGTGTTTTTAGACCTTTTTGTTGCTATGGTATACTGAAGTAAAATTACAAGAATTTCATAAGTGTCAAAGGTTTTTATTGACAATTACCATACGTTTATGCAGAGTCAATATTTGCAGTGTTGACCCTTCTTTTTGAAGATCTCTGCAATTCGCCCTGGCATGTTCAACTTCTGGGCCACATACTGACTGATGGCCATCCATTCTTGCCTAATCAATGCTTGGAGTTTGTCCGAATTTGTGGGTTTTTGTTTGTCCACCCACCTCTTGAGGATTGACCCCAAGTTCTCAAAGGGATTAAGGTCTGGGGAGTTTCCTAGCCATGGACCCAAAATTTCGATGTTTTGATCCCAGAGCCGCTTAGTTATCACTTTTGCCTTATGGCAAGGTGCTCCATCATGCTGGAAAAGGCATTGCTCATCACCAAATTGTTCTTGGATGGTTGAGAGAAGTTGCTCTTGGAGGATATTTTGATACTATTCTTTATTCATGGCTGTGTTCTTTGGCAAAATTGTGAGTAAGCCCACTCCCTTGGCTGAGAAGCACACATGAACGGCCTCAGGATGCTTTACTGTTGGCATGATACAGGACTGATGGTAGCGCTCACCTTTCCTTCTCCGACAAGCCTATTTCCAGATGCCCCAAACAATCTGAAAGGGGATTCATCAGAGGAAATTATGTTACCCCAGTCCTCAGCAATCCAATCCCTGTACCTTTTGCAGAATATCAGTCTGTCACTGATGTTTTCCTGGAGAGAAGTGGCTTCTTTGCTGGCCTTCTTGACACCAGGCCATCCTCCAAAAGTCTTCGCCTCATTGTGCCTGCAGATGCACTCACACCTGCCTGCTGCCATTCCTGAGCAACTACACTGCTCTACACTGGTGGTGCCGCAAACCCACAGATGAATCAACTTTAGGAGATGGTCGTGGCGCTTGCTGGACATTTTTGGGCGCCCTGAAGCCTTCTTCACAACTATTGAACTTCTCTCCTTGAAGCTCTTGATGATCCGATAAATGGATCATTTAGGTGCAATCTTACTAGCAGCAATATCTTACCTGTGAAGCCCTTTTTGTGCAAAGCAATGTTGACTGCATGTGTTTCTTTGCAGATAACCATGGTTAACAGAGGAAGAACATTGATTTAAAGCACCACCCTCCTTTTAAAGCTTCCAATCTGTTATTCTAACTCAATCAGCATGACAGAGGGATATCCATCCTTGTCCTTGTCAACACTCTCAGCTGTGTTAATGAGAGAATCACTGACCTGATGTCAGCTGGTCCTTTTGTGGCAGGGCTGAAATGCAGTGGAAATGTTGTTTTTGGGATAAAGTTTATTGTTATGGAAAAGATTGACTTTGAAATTAATTGAAATTCATCTGAACACTCTTGATGACATTCTGGTGTATATGCAAATTGCCATCATAAAAACTGAGGCAGCAGACTTTGTGAAAAACATTATTTGTGTCATTCTCAAAACTTTTGGCCATGACTGTAGGTCACACTGAAACGAACAGGAGTTTATTAAAGTGCCTAGTACTGAGCTTTGTATTACTCTAACTGGTAGAGGAGGTGGGAAAGAAGTGGATCCAGAGTAATGAAGATTGAAGGAACGGTTTCATAATAAGGATGAGAACCAGGATGGGACAGTGTTCTGAAGAATGCAGAATTTGCATGAGGAGTGAGAATTAGAATTGAGAGCTATGAGTATGTATTGGGACTACACACTGATGTGTAATACCAGTGTCCACATATCCCTAGGGCAGTAATAAGAAGGGATATGTCCTTTTATATAGGTTTATTTATTCTGACACTTATGCAAATTGAGTGTCATGGAGATTTAATTAAATAATTTACATTTTTTAGAAGTAGGTTTGCCCCTCTGCAAGACTCAGACTCAGAAACATAATAGATTGGATGCCATGGAGAATAAAGACCATTTTAAGTTCATTTTGTATTATTTTATATATCATTTTACAATATTTTATTGCCTTTTTTAAACTATTTTTGAGGACAATGGGTTCATTTAGAAAATTACAACCAGCTCCGGCGCTAAATCAATAGGACCCACAATTAATACTTAGGCCTTCCTCCAGCCCCAACATTAAAGTAACAGTATTCCCATTTAATAAACCTATTTCCCTCCCTCCAGACAGCCCCTGCAATAAATTAATCACATTTACGTATAATAAATATACCTATTTCTCGCAACCGTCACTGCCATTAAATAATTTCATATTTACATTTAATAAATAGACCTCATGCTCCTCAAACTCAGCTCCTCATTCAATTAATAGCCCCCAAACCAATCCATCTTAAATTAATATCCCCCACTATAAAGTTAAATTGCCCCACCTTCATCCTACAAACAAAATAGCACCCATTATTTAGCCACCATCTACCACACACACATTACATTGGCACCAGCCCGCTGTGCCATCACACACACACACACATTACTGTGCCCCTTCATCACCATGCTGTGCCTCCTTATGATTACACTGCGCCTTCCATGCTGCTTTTGCCCCCCCCCCCATTTTCCTGGCCCCCGTTCATCACCCTGTGCCATGCTGCTTTTGCTCCCCATCACACTGTGCCATGCTGCTTTGGCCCCCTTCACACTCTGTCATGCTGCTTTGTCCCCCCTTCACACTCTGCCATGCTGCTCTGCCCCCCTTCACACTCTGCCATGCTGCTCTGCCCCCCCCCTTCACATTCTGCCCTGCTGCTCTGGCCCCCCTTTACTCTCTGCCATGCTGCTCTGGCCCCCCCTTCACACTCAGCCATGCTGCTCTGGCCCCCCTTCACACTCTGCCATGCTGTCTTTGCCCCATTTCACACTCTGCCATGCTGTCTTTCCCCCTTTTCACTCTCTGCCATGCTCCCCCTTCACTCTGCGCCATGCTCCCCCTTCACTCTAGCGTGCTCCCCCTTCACTCTGTTTCCCTCTTGCTTCCGTTCTTTCACTTACCTTTTCTATCGACTTCTTTATTCTCTTCTTCCTGACTACTCTCTGCGGCGTTCCTCACTGAACGTCGGGCTTTCCTTTTTTTTTTTTTCATTTTCCGCTCTCCTCCACCAACGAAGATGGGAACGATCATGGTCGGGGCCTACCGGGGGATAGCTCGATCCCCCAGTGGCCCAATCCGACCCTGCACTTGTTCCTCAGAAAACCTGGTGTTTCTATGGACTTGTGTTAGTTGCTTTATTATTTACTGCATCTCATATTTACCTGTGTTTAAAATAAACCACTTTGCTTCATTTACATTCTCTCCATGGTCTTCATATTGGGAATCCTAATAGACAGCTATCAATAGTTATCACTTGTCTATTAATGCATAATTACAAAGGTGAGATGTATCAGCTCTCTCCTAACTTGCCCCCAAACTGGAGGCATTCCCTGGTATATCTATACAATCAATCTAAGAAGCCGGTGAAGCACACAAAGCATGGGTTAAGAAACCCTGTTGTAAAAGACGAATGAATATACATAGGATATAAAGATTCTGATGAAAGACAAAAGGTGGTGCATCCTCCCCAGTCAAAATTGTGTGCTTTACCCTGCAATATATTACTGTATGCAACAATTTCAGTACATTCTAATAATGACATTAGGGTTGACAAATACCTACAAGTACAGTAACAACTACTACAAGTCTACATGAGAAAGTGCTATTCAACTGTAATCATGATGTCTGCCCAACTTTATCTCTTCACTGTATCCAGGCTTAGACAGGATTTAGCTTTTATGCTGAACTAGTTTCTGCCAATACATTACATAGCAGGAAGGATTTTGCTCATAGCTGTGAATGTGTCTGTATCTCAACTCCCAATGCCCTACAATCAAAATGTCTAGTGTACTGTAAATTCCTGGTACATAAGCCAATAACAATACAGACTGAGCACATCTACATATATGAACTTTGTATATATATTAACCTGTAAATGCTGAGTAACCACTGGCTTAGAACTTTGGGTTGACGTGGTTACATTTAGGCTTATCTTCTTATAAGGCTCAGCTGCCACAGATAACAGTGGCATGATGGCAAAGAAACTTAAACAAAGAAGAAAAAGAATGAATATGATATAAAGGAATGCTAACCATATTATCTTACCTACACTTCCTTTGTCTGCTTATAATAATATTTACAATTATAGATATAATAAATAATTAAGGGTGTGCACCGGCCACTTTTGGTGTTTTGGGTTCTGATTAGCTTGAGGTTTTGGGTTCTGATTTGTTTTGCCAAAACACCCCACGAAAGGTTTTGGTTTTGATTTTGGGTTCTGATTTTTTTTTAAAAAAGCATAAAAAGTGCTAAAATCCATATTTCGGGTTTTTTTTTCACTCCTACACTATTATTAACCTCAATAACATTCATTTCCACTAATTTCCAGTCTATTGTGAACACCTCACAATATTGTTTTTAGTCCAAAAGGTTGCACCGAGGTAGCTGGATGTCTAAGCTAAGCGACACAAGTGGGCGGCACAAACACGTGGCCCATCGTAGGTGGCTGTGTAGGCTTGAATGGCTTTTTTGCTGCTCCTCCATCCTCTGCAGCATATAGAGGGTGGAGTTCAAGCACGTCACTACCTCTTGTTTTAGTTGATGGCAGGTCAGGTTCATGCTTTTTTGATGTAGCAGGAACAGTGAACGTAGTTTAATATCTGATACTAATATTTCTGCACTGCAGGAACAGTGAACGTAGTTTAATATCGGATACTAATATTTCTGCACTGCAGGAACAGTGAACGTAGTGAATATCTGATACTAATATTTCTGCACTGCAGGAACAGTGAACGTAGTTTAATTTAGCAGTACTAATAATTCTGGACTGCAAGAACAGTGAACGTAGGTATTGCAGTATTAATATTTCAGGACTGCAATAATATATTGCTCTAGAATTATTTTATACTTTTTAAATTATTTTGTAATTTTTTCTTAAAAAAAAATTTGTATATTTTTTTTTTTTATTTTTTTTTAGGAGTTTTTAATAATTATAAAATTACTATGGACTTAGCACAACAAAGCACAGGACTAAAGCACCACTGGACTCAGCAGGACAGACACTGGCTAAAGCACCACTGGACTCAGCAGGACAGAGCACAGGACAAAAGCACCACTGGACTCAGCAAGGACAGAGCACTGGACACAAGCATAAAGCACCACTAGACTCAGCAAGGACAGAGCACTGGACACAAGCATAAAGCACCACTGGACTGATCACGCAGGAGCACCACTACCCTACAACCTCCCTCTTCCCTGATGTCAGGCGAAATGAAGATGGTGGCCGCAAGCTGAGAATTTATGTCATAGCCTCGTTTCGGATCTTTTTGCCGGGCGGAAGTACCCGAACAGTCGGATCCGCACTGTTCGGGTGGGCTCGGATTAGCGGAATCCGAGCCCGCTCATCCTTATAAATAATTGCCATTATTATACAACTTTCTTTATTAACAGTATATTAGGAACAGCACCACCTACTTTGAGAGAGTTCAAAACTGAATTAAGTCAGTGTAAGATAAGTGTAATTGAGATATAGAGTGTTGTTCTGAAGAAACAAATGGGGGGGGGGGGGGTTAAAAGGAGGACAAATTACTGGATAATGTTAAGGTATCAGAAGATGACCTTAAACTTAAATTATGCCATGGGTCACAGATAACATAGATGAACCCCTTTATTTTCATATTAGCAGACTACTCCGATTTTCAGATTTTCTCTATATGTCCCTTTTACTGGGACTATCTTTTATTTTATTTTCTACCCAGGTTAACTTTAGTTTCTTTTAGACACAGATTGTACTTTCTTTTGGTAGCATATTTGGATATTTTTTTCATTTAGATACAGAGAGAAATATGTAAACGCAAGAAAATATATTTACTTAACCATGGTTTCATTTCAATGCAGTTCATGTTAGAGCATATTAAATGACCACTAAACCTAAAACATAAGTTGCTTCATATAAAATAGTTACTAATAACATTCATAAATAAATATGCAAATATTTCTATACTCTGGGAGAACTGGAGATGTTTGACATTCTATTTACATTTCTCTGTGCAGTGGAGTGCAAGCTAGTGTTGTGTCTTGTCAGCTATTTTATGCCAAGGGTGGTTAAAAGAGGTTAAAAGTCTGTATCTCTCAGGGATTATTAATATGAAGTCTATGAACATGTCTCTCCTATGATTACAATTGTATCTGAAATATCTGAAATATCTTCCATTCTGATAATAAAATATCATCACATATGCAAGAGTAATCTAATGACCAAAGCCCATTTGTTATAGTACAAAAGAACCAGTGGCCATAAGTGACAGTCACTGCATGCCTGAGTTTCAGCAGAAAAAAGGACATTAAGTTAAGAACCAAGTGAACCAAGATGACTAAGATATAAGACTAAATAGGACTAAAATATAAGAAGGATAAGAAGTAGGAAGATTGTTTTTGATAAAGGTTCATTTGTGATGCCATATAAGATCTTACAGTAACAACAGAGATTTTCCTTTTTAAAATGCTGGGCATGTACTAAATATTTATTTCAATCATAGTTGCCTACTGCTCCTGAAATATTGGGAGACCTTCCGGACTCCCGGGGAGTAAGATAATTTCCAGGATCCCCCGATACATGATAATGTACAGTCCTGTTCTGCCCTGCAGCTTCATTGGCCCTCTTTCCCCAGACTGCCCTGTCTGCTTCCTCTCTGTGGGCCCTCCCCCATTTGGATGCACAGGCATGTCAGGCCTATGCATGTGCAGTCTAATCTGTACTGTAATATGCTGCTGCTGGCGGTATATGCACAGTGCATATAATGTAAAGTCCCATGGTTGCCCGCTGTGCCTCCCTGAACTGCTGGCTTCAGTATGTGCATGCACAAATGTGATAACACGGCAGTGTCCGCTCATGCGATTCCAGGCTCGCACGGGCGCACTAGCCAGTATGAGCATTTATCGGTGGACAGCAATTGGAATGAGGCTTGCATTACAAGTAAGTCATTTTTCAGTGTTCTTCTATTTTTTTATTTTATTTATTTTTAAACAATTTATTAAAAGTTCAAAATGTATTTGTTAAAGAAAGATTTTTGATAGCTAAATAATTTAGGGTCTTTATCGAGCCCTGTCTATTTTAAAAAATGTTTATAGCAGTGATAAGGCAATTATTAACTTTTTGCTCTATTTATTCACCTAGTTATCACAAACAATTGGACGCCTATTCTCCTGCATGGGAGACCTAATTATTTATAAAGCAGTGAGGCAGTAGTTTTGCCGAGTCGCTTGGTTATCATCAGTGTTGCCATAACTTGTAAAGTTAAATAAAAATACTTTAATATAATTAAAAAAAATAATCACTTGTAAACTGTTTGCTAGACAGTTATGCCAGATTTAAAGTAAAAGATTTTTGATTATATCAAGTTCACACTCTAGAGACTCATCTATTTAACACCAAATTTACAAAACCTGGAGGTAATTTAAATTAATCCCAGTCTGAAGAACACTTTTGTAATTTTGAGTGTAGCTATTTAAAAAAATTAATTTAGATATCTGTATTTATATAACTATACAATAAGAAATAGTTTATCCTTTTACTACCCGCATAACTATCTCACTGTTACTAATGGATCTTGAACTTACAAGGGCAGGGTAGACTGCAGGGTGTGTATATTGCACCCTCTTGTGGCAGTTTCTTTGTATTTTAAGGTTTTGTACTATTTGACATTAATACTTCATACAAGTAATAATTATTTTATGGCATGAATGTCAACACACCTGAAAACATATTTTACCAATATAATTAGACATTGTTTCAGCCTATTCTGAAATCCAACCACATTTCTGGGATTGGCAGACTTCCAAATCTTTGTAAAAGTTGCCAAATAATTACACCATACTTGCCTATTCTCACAGAATTTTGGGTAGAGAGTAGGCCTTTCTCCCAGTTAAATGGGCGGTATGGTGCCCTCAATGATGTGATTTGCTGTGAATCATGTCATTTTGGCCCTGCCCCCGCTGCGCAATAGTGTGATTGTAGCATTTCACTTGGGGACAAAAGTGTGATTTACGCCTGGAGAATGAGGCCAATCACAGTGCATGGAATGAAAAGAAGCTAGGAACACATAAATGTCACATATATATAGCCATATAAAAAGAGTATATATTCCCTCTGGCTCTCATCACTTCTGGATTATTCTTGGGGAAAATGTCTGTGCCTGGCCTTTTACTATTCTAATTTTCACTTGTGTTCTGTGCACACTTGTTACATAGCAACATTACCTTATTTATCATTTTGTTTATTTTACATCCTACTTAGTTGACTTTTTTGTGATATAATAATACATGGCTCAGATTTTCTTATATTTTTATATAAGTAGCCATTGCGGGGAATAGAGATATATATGTGTATGTGGGTGGGGGAATCTTTCTTTTTTTAAGCCAAAATGACATAATGCTAAATATAGGACATAATACTAATTATAGAGTCCTGACATCAGCTGAGACAAAGTCAAATGTTAGGCCACTTAAAAATAAAAATAGCTATTTGCTTTTATTAGTATGTTAGCTTACCTGTTCTTGCAGTTTTCATTATTAGCAGCTGCTGGTGTCTTATGCTCAGTTGCTGCCTATCTGGATCTTGGAAAGTTGGTGCCCTATTTGGAAAAAAAGAGGCACATGAAATATAGAAAACCCTGGCGTTAAATCAATAACACCCATGTTTTACAATTATCCCTCCCTCCCTGCAACAAGCCCTATTAAATGAAATAAAATGAATAATTTTCGCTTAATAAATAGGCCTAATTCCCTCCAACCTGCCCTGATGTTAATTTAATAGCGTACACATTTAATAATCAGCCCTATTCCCCCCCCCCCAACCAGCCCCAATAAAAATCCCTCTCGCCTCCCTTATTACATTAAGAAAATAACCCCCCCACCCACACGCTTACCTTTTAGTCTCTTGCAGCCTGCACACGTATAGTACCTGTCATGTGGTGCACATCCAATGTGACTTGTTAGTCACACACACAGCGAGGGTAGAGAGGTTGTATTCAGAGACACAGGCGGAGGGGAGGGAGGACACACACACACACACACACACACATGCAGGGAGGAGACAGTCACAGACACCCACACACGCAGGGAGGAGACAGCCACAAACACACATAGTGTAAGAGAGGGAGGTGGGAGGGATCATACATTCGCGGCTGCAAGTGTAGCAGAGCATGTGTGCAGCTTAAATGAAGTGGGGTGAAGAAGTGCCGTTTGCCATACCGGCACATATCGCCCTACTTTGAGCACTGGTCCATCCTTTATAATTGAAGCCCTTATGTAAAATTAATTGTATTGACTGTCAGTTACTTTTTAGAGGATAACAATTTGCAAGAAAAAAGTAAACGTACACACCTAAAAATGAAATAAAAAATCTATAGACTGGCTAGCTCATGCTGCAGATGAAAATGAACTTTCTTTATTTAGTTTGTGAAGTTTGAGTTATGTCAATGGTGAAAATGATGTACTAAAAGAGCCAGTAACTGTATGAAGCAGGATGAGCATGAGAGAATTATGATGTGGTCCTTATTATCCTCAGAGATATGAACATTTCCATTTGACCTATGCTCAGTTGGCAATAGGAGGATGGAAATGTACTACTAAGAGATAAGCCTAAAACTTGCATGGACAAAAGAGGGTAAATTATGCACAGAAATCCCCATCGCTGTCAGGCACCGTCGCTCCGTATCCGCTTCGGGACAGCTGCTTGCTGCTTCTCCCCTGCAACCAGATGCCATACTTTTGGCCGGTCTCGTGGCAACGGGACAAAAGTCAGAACCCAGCGGTGGCTGGTGGCGTCACCGCTGCTGGAAATTAGCTGCTGCCCCTCTCTATTTAAGAACGCCACAAAGTATTTGGTTCCTGCCAGTGCACCAGTGTGTGTTACCTTCTTGCTTCTGGTTCCTGACTTCGGCTATTCTCCTGACCATTCTTTGGATTTCTCCCTGGCAATTGTATTATCATTGAGGAATCTGACCCTTGGCCTGCCCTTGACGCTCCCCTCGGGTTGTGATTCGGTAGCCTCTGCTCGCTTGGTTATGACCCGGATTGCCTGGCCATTCTGTTTTTGTTTCGCTAGTGGCTTTTCTGGAGAACTGTGACCTGCGCAACCCATCGCAGCTAAATCTTCCCTGTGGGGTCCCAGGTGAAGACCAGGGGCGCGTTAGTCTCCACGCCTCCAGTTTCAGCAGCGCTAATACAGCAAGTCATCACCTATTATTAAGTTTGACAATCGCTAAGTACATAGTACAAGAAAAGAAGCAATGCTAGTGCCAGTAGTAATAAAGCAGAACAGTATTGATAAATCTTCATCCACCTTCATCCTTATTTAGAAAAAGAGAAAATGTAATGCATGCCAAACATTTATCAGCTGCTTAAAGTCACACAACTAGATGCAGCTGCCATTTAGCAGGCATATAAGCGAAAAAAATTGTCTGCCCCAATATTCGCACCTCAGCAACGCGACTCCCAACTTTCTGCCCTTAAAAAACATTATACTCTAAACAAAAGTATTGTAAAAAAAAACAACTATAATAATATGCCATTATTAGACAGTGCCATGGCAGTTAATTTTCCATCACTTGCAACTTACAAACAAGCATCAAGAAAGTTCCCAATTTAAAAAATAAAAGTCATACATTATATAAAAGGCCAGTCGCCATTACAAGCCGAAATTTGTTGGTTTGAAATTTTTTGCATGGAATGGTCATGGGCATGGTATGTTCACAAATGGTCAAGTCAAGATCGCCAGACAACAAGGTTGGGAATGAGGGTGTCACACTCCGCTCCCCGGGTATCTCCATCTGAGCCTCAAATACTATCGCTTTAAATCTCTCTCCTTAACGCAGCTGTCAGCCACGGTTGCACCTGATTACTTCACCTGTGTGTTAGTCAATTCTGTCATTGGTCATCCTCCCTTTATAAGGCCCCTCCTTTCACCTCTTCCTTGCTGGTTCTTCAAGTCATACCTGACCTGATTCTGATGCCTGCTCTGTGATGCATATCCAGTGGTAGCTGTGCTTCATCGCTGCTACATGTTTGGACTTTATCAATCTCTGCATACCTGTACCACTGCTCGTGGTAAACACTATGATTCACACCTGTTACCTACTCGGCTTGCATTGCTGACTACTGCTAACCTGTTCCACAATCAGTAGTAAGCTGCTATTCATCTCTGCTGTGTGTTCATCTCTGATTGTATGGCTGGACTTTATTGATCTTTGCCTACCTATTCCACTGCCGGTGGTAAATGCTGTGATCTACTCCTGTACTTATTTTGTCTGCACTACTGACTATTGTTGTCTGGTTCCACAATCCGTGACAAGCTGTGTTTTATCATGGCTGAGTATGTCTGGACTTTGCTGATTCCTGTGCTTCAATTCTATTACTAGTGGAGACTTTGATTATTGCATGTGCAGTCTGTATTAATGGATGTTGTTGTCAGTTACTATTCTTGCATTTCTTCGTGATCATCATTTGCAAATTACTCAAGTCTTCATTGAACTCTTGTATTAATGTTTTAGAATAAAATGGTAATCTTTGTTACCACCATTTGATGCCCGATTTGGATCATTATTCTGCTATGTAACTAGTTCTCTAGCTGTCACATTGGGAGCTTTCCTGGAGAGCTGCGACCTGCAAGGTGGAAGCCGCCGATGCCCATATTCCCTTGTGGGAATCCCTGGTGAACACCTTCCATTTTGTTAGACTCCGAGCCTCCAGGGAAGTTTAGTCAATACAAATTGAGACAGCAGGATCTCACTCAATTATTTGTGAGCTAACCTGACACAGGGCCCTGATATAACATCTGGAAAGACATCATAGTTTCTTTGGCAGAAACATGTAAAACTTAAAAAAAACCTACTGGGATCTGCTCCAGAGAAAACTCATCTAGTTCTGTGCTGGCACCTTGCTGTAAATAATGGACACCGCTTCACTAGCTCCTCCGTTAAGAGCTCCCTTCACGAATGAGCTCTTAGCAGCTATGCAGTTATATTACATAATTTGGGATTTCCCGTGCTCTGAGGTCAGGGTGGGAACCCATGCTCCCCTCTCCCTGCATACAAGCATACTTTTGCCAATGCCAGCCTAGGCACACAGCACTAGGGCTGGTTTGGCCTTTTGGGTGGGGCATGCTTTTGTTTTTCTGTAGGGGATACAGTCTATAATGTATGACTCTTAAAGTGTATATTGCACTTTTGACAAAGGATACTCTTTAAGCGTATCTTACTAAAATGTACCTGTATTACTCAGTATCCTAAGATATGTGCAGTTCTGAATAAACTACTTATTTTACACTTGTTTTAAGCGTAAATTGCGTCCGACACTACATGAAGCCCGATGTGTGCATACACTGTGTTTCCATATTAAATTTAACAATATGTCTGTTAAAGAGCTGTAGTTATCCTGTGTAAGAGTGATCATCTGCAGACTAGCAAGGTAGGAGGCAACCCATGGATAATGCCAGCGTTAATCATATCTCCAATGATTAGGCCTCTTTGTTTCAGATCCAGGAAATGGTCTTTCTAATTTCATCAATTGTTTCAGCTCTTTTTGAGAGACCCATTTTGTGAACTTGATATTTAAAAAGCATGGAGCCAGTGCAGGGAGACTGGATTTGGATTGGAGTTAATATAAAGATCACATGCTGCTGCATTTGGGACACTGCAACTTTGAAAATCTGAGTGTCAGGACTGGTGTGGGTTACAGCTCCAGCTGGACTGACCTAAGATTGGAGTACTACTGAAGGACTGCAAGGTCCAGCTTGTCCTCTTCCTTCTTCTTCAATATCTGCAAGTTTTGTGGATCCTTGTGTTTGCCAAAAGCAGAGTGCCAGTGAAGCAGGACCACTGGCTCACCGGCACCATCAGGAGAGAAGCCTCCGCAGCATAGGGGCCAGCCCAAATTGGACATCCAGGGTGGCTAATAGAATACCAGTATAGTGTTGCATTTGTACCCCTTGTGTGATGTGTCCCCCATCTGACCGTGTATGACTTTGTTAACCATTTTTTTGAAAATGCTATAATTGCTGTTGGTGGTTTTGGATCAATAAACTTAATGCATATTTTATTCAGCTATTTGCCTGGTTGTGAAAGTATGTCCCCCACATCCACGGTACTGATGGCAAATAGCTTGTATATGCCCCACTATAGTGACAGCTAGCAAATGATAAGAGTCACATTCCTCAGTCTTTGAGAAAATGCTGCGGAAGATATTTCCACCGGGAAATAGATTTCTCCTATAAATTGTTTTTCCTGCCTTACCGAACCATTTGACATTGTCTATTTTCTTGTATTTCTCCTGTTATTCCTGCTGTGCATCTTTCATTAGTATTCCTGTTTCATTAAACCCATATTCTGTGTCTCATTTGTCCCGGCTTATTTACACTTTTCTTGTTTCTTCTTAGCACTATCAGCTAAAAAGTTTCTTTGTTTTATTTCACATGGAAGACAGACACTGTGTTTTTACATAACAAACAAGTTGAGGTCAGTTTAAAAGACATACAGATGCAGAAGTATTCTTTTGGACAAGGGGAGCAATTGGATAGCCAATATTGAGCTTCAATCATTGCCCATTTTCTACTACTCAAAGTTAATATTTAGGAATCAAATAATGACTCCAAGCAGAAAATAATTAGGGCTACATCGGAAATGAAGTTGGGTGCTGTTAGTTTGAAAACCACTGCCATGATCGTCTTCTTCTGACTTCCTAGGGAAAAGCCAAAAAATGTACTTATTCAGATAAATAAATCCATGGAACGTTTTTGCAACATTAGTGCATCTTTTTAATGTTGATCAACCGCACACCGTCTCAATCAACTTCTTGTGTGTACAGTTCTCAACAAGTTTTATATAAGTGCACAGTACCACTGCGCTTGTTTTATATTAAATTCACTGTATGTACATTTCTGCTTACTATATAAGCTAAGTTTTATTTAATGGAATGTATACAATTCAGAAAAATTGCATTATAGTCAGGTTCATTGTACCGTCATCTCAAGAGCTGTATGTCTATGTAGAGTGCACCATATTTAGCAAGCACAATAGAAGCAACAGCTTTCCTAGAAATTGGTTAAATGTTGGCAACTACTTGGTACTAAATATGCTTTAATAATAGGAAGGTCTATAAACTGTAGCCTGGCAGTGGATTAGAACAACCAGTAATCAGTGAGCAAAATAGAATGTTCACAAAAAAGAAATAGAAAATGTGTAAGTGACACACAGTGTTACTTATGTCAAAGTTTATAATCTATAACGCTAGTTTAGAGTGCTGTGATTGAATAAGATTGGGGTCTTTACCATCCCGTTACCCTGACTGACAATGAAAGATTTTCAATTGGTCATAGATTATAGCTGGTTATTAAATAAAACATTAGCATAAAGTGAATTACACATTTTGTTCCATGGTAGTCAGGTTTTAAAATCACAGATGTGTGACTTACTTCATAATGAAAAGGTTTATTTTTAAAATAAATCCTGCAGGAAAAAGCAGGGTAAAAAAACCCAAGAATAAATTGTATAAAAAACAAAAACAATGAGGTAGAGTAGTATTTTCAAGTAGGGCATTAGAACATTGTAAAAACACATTGTTAGGAAAAAAAAAATTTTAAAAAAAAAATCACTTTATAATTTTTGTAAAAAGATACAATAGGCATAGCTCATGTATAAAAGATAAACTCATTTAAAAAGGTCAACATTGAAGGTCATTTACGAAGAGCTCCAACTGTGCACTGCAAAACAACTTGGTTTGGTAATACTGCATCTTGATGGTCTACCCAGGGCACTTCAAGGTGCTTACCCTCTGCTCTAAGGAGACACCTCCACAACAGAAGAGCAGCTAAGTGTGTGGAGAGGTAGAACATTCTAAAGAGACTCACTGTTCAAAAGTGTCCATCCTTCAACCCCTTTCTGCAAAATAATGCTTTCTGTTTTTCACAGAAAATACTGTTTGATTTAGCTTCATTTATGGCTTTTATTAATCAGGACAGTGAGAAGACAATGGTACTGCCCCCCTTGCTTACATGTGGCAAAATGTTTTATTACACTGCTCGAAGTGCACCTGGAAATGTAAATAAAAGTGCAACATAGAAGCACAGTACGGGTCCAATTAAAAATTATAGGACAAGACCCGAAAACCTCAACTCTAAAAGGACAAATTTTGCACCAGCTCAAAGGAGTGGAAACATAGTACTTATAAAACTGCATCCTTTCTACCCCTTTAAAATAATTTGCTCTGTGAAATGAAATCTCATTTCTCCACCTCTTCACTACTCATGACTGACCCAAGCTATGTGAGCACCCTAGGGTGGTGCCCCAACCTCTCTCAAAAGTGTACAGCCTAATCTGCGGGTTCCATCCCCACCCCCTTGCTGCCTCTTACATTAGCAGGCCGTAGGTCGGGGTGGCATCTTCTGCTTATAAGACTTGAAGTGTGGCACTGTGATGTGATCAAAGTTCCACTGTCCTATCGTGACACTGACATTGAAGAGCAGCGGATGACAAGTTCACAGGTAATGAGCTGCTGGCTGCTTCTCCTCTATGTCAGCATCTTGTGCTTTGTGTGGGGGAATTAAAAATACTAGATGAGTGATATTATCGCTCATGCAGTGTTTTAGGTGTTCCTAACCTTTGGCATCCTAGGTTCACCTGATAATGCCAGCCCTGCTCCTACCCTATACTTCAGGTGGAACATCTTTACTCTACACATCTATTCCATATCTATTCTGCTTCTCTTTCTGCAAAAAGAAACATCTTGCTTTATGAACCTAGGAACTAGAGATGGGCGGGCTCGGTTCCCCGAGATCTGAATTTAGCCTATCCGAGTACCGAGCCGAGCACGCTCGGTACTCTCCCGCCCATTCGGATTCGAAATCGAGGCAAAACGTCATTGTGACGTATTCGTATTTCTGAGCTTGCTTCTCGCGAGATTTGAAAAGCATAAGTACCAGCCTCCACAGCAATCCATCGCCATTTGACAGAGGGAGAGAGCAGGGTTAGGTCACACTGGCTAGATCAGCGCAGGGATAGATCAGTATTTGGACACATTATTGTTTGTATGCAATACCATTGTAATCTTAATACCAGTTGTTCCAGCAGTAAGAGGAGGATAGGAGGGTTTTTTTTGTGCAGTTACTGGCACTCCAAGTGCACTAATGATGATGTTGATGATTATGATGCAGACAGATACCAAATTGCCTTTCTCAATTTCTATTTCTATTCTAGACTCTATAAAGGATAACGGCTGAATAGTTTACTATTTTACTCCTAGTGGAGAGGGGGTCTGATGCAGACAGATACCAAACTACCTTGGTCCATTTATTTTTACATTCTAATTCCACAGTCTATGCAGGCTGCTTTTTTTCTATTCAACTACAAGTGGAGGGTGTAATATACACCCAAAGACGATGGCTACATTGCCAATCAAAGATGGAGGGGGAAGACAACCAGGTTTGTCTGTATAATTTGCAGGCAAGTGTTAGAATTAAGGACGGCCTACCAGCGATTAAACTGTTTTTTCATAATTTATTAGCTTTAGAATTACCTCACTTATCCAAGAAACTGGTGGAGCACTAAATTAGGTTATTTTAGACCAAAAAAAAAAGGTATTTTTTCAAAAATAGCAAAACAAAACCAAAACACGCAAGGGCGGTTTGGCAAAACCAAAACACGACGGTAATCCTGATCCAAAACCAAAACCAAAACACGGGGGTCAGTTAGCATCTCTACTAGGAACCCTGTTGAAATCTAGGTGGAGGTGGCCAAATCGGAGCAGTTAGCGGGTCCAAAGCGCATATTGTCCTATGGAGCAGCTGTTTTGAGCCTCGAAAATGACCTCCACTGTTTAGCTGCATTTCAAAATCAGTATGCCCATGAAATAAAATCCAGATAAGAAGTTACTCTGCTCTTGTAATTAGTATATAAATGGAACCAGGATTTTTCTGGATTTGGGATAGTCTTCAAATTTCTCAAGATACCATCTGAAAAATATAAAAGAAATCTTGGTGTTACACATAGCTTTTACTTAATGCTACAATATGTAATTTGACGCAGTATACCATGATTGTGCTGCCACAAGTTCCACCAAGCTTTAAACAGACACAGGGGAACATTAATTAACAGAGATGAATACTGATCCATAGTTAACACATTACATATACAGCAATTTTCCTAAATAATGTATAATAATAATAATAATATATGCACTTCAATTTGTGTGGTTTTAGTTTTCAGAAATGTCCCAGCAAACTCTAAACTTCCTTATATGCTAAACAGTGGGCAAACATCAACATAAACCACGGAACAGACCAGTGGTCTTGTTTGTACTTATGGGCAGTTATACATTCACCAATGGTGCATTGTCCTGCACTGTGCTTATTGAAAGGTAAATGGAGTATTGTGGAGTTTTAAATAGTGATCTATTGATCACTATGAGGAATGCTTGGCCTTTAATCACTCGCTGGACCCTGAACGTAACTTAGACAGCATGTCATGGATCATAGAAGTTGTGTTTCTCCACAGAGCAGCCAGAGGAAGAGCTGCATGTTCAAACGTACAGCGATGAAGTGGACCAGACCCGTTGTCTCCCTGAAGCTGCCGACACAGCTGCAACACGTACCATTCCAGACGATCCTGAAGAAGGTTCCAGCAGTCCACACCAACGCCCACAATTCACAGAAAAAGAAAACTAAGTTTCCCAGATTCCCATTTTTTTTTCTTAGCAACATCTAGTTGAAAGAGTTGCCCTCCTTTCTAAAAAATGCTACTTTGAAGATCCCTATTAAATGTTACCTACCTTGCAATGTAATAATGGCTAGGATCTCTTACCTGTATAAATAAAACATAACTACATAATACAACATTGTTAATCTTCAAGTTCAGAACTAATGACATTGGCTTTTCTCTACGGTTTCATTTTGTGTGTGTATAGTTTGTGCCTCTTTACCAATTAGCAACTATGTAAGCAAAGTGTAAATTTATTTTGTTTCTTCCTATTATTGCCTAGCTCGGTCTTATTTGTATTTGCTACGTACTGCTGTAGTAATATCTACCCCTTATTTTATTTTTTTACACCATGGTGTAACGTTTTCCTCATTAAACATCTAAATCAATATAACTTTAAGAAATGTTTCTTTATTTTTTATGTTACACTGATCTCTTCATGTATTCCCATTTATAAATATTCTTTTCCACATTGAAGGTATTGCTATGTCATGACAAGATCATCGGCAGCAAGGCTCTTGAAAGAAGCCTAGAGTCGAGGAACAAGATCTGGACATCCATTTCCGAAGCAGTTACAGCGGTCCATGGACCTACTAGGAATATGTAAACCTGCAAGAAGTGATTCCGGGATTACAGGTAGAGTCTGCAAAAACATCAGGCCATAAAAGACGATTCCCCATCCAATTGAAGAGATGGCAGGAGAAGATGAGGCATCATCTCAACACACTGGATGAAGATACATCGCCTGTCAAAACCTTGAAAGGAACTGCCGAGGCTCCTGGTAAGATTTGGAATTAGTTATGCGTTCTTACAATACACCCTACCTAGCCAGTTTTAAAAATCCCAACCTCTAACTTGAACACATTACATCTCACTAAACACAGGCTTCAAGTTCCAACAACAGCTTAATTTTTCAAGGTCTGTGTTCAGTGAACAGCAGGATAATTCATGACTTGGCCAAATCGATAAACACACCTCCGATAGATAAGATTCCTCAGAGTTTTGAGTACCAGACTGAGCTCCACTTGGAAAATAGGATAAAAGCGATTTTTAATGCAATCTGGACCTGGCTCCTTAAGGGATTTTTATCACCCCTTGGACTTCATCCTCTATCCAGGCAGAGGACAGACCAGCCACCATATCAAGAGCAAGAGAAGGGAGCTGGAGAGAGAGAGAGAGAGAGTCTAGAAAATCAGCAATGATGGTGGGTAAGGGACATGGCTGGGAGCGGTCCAGACGTAGGTTATAAAGCTGCACATAGTAAGTTGCTAACTGGTTAACAATAACCAGCGGGTTAGAGATACAAGCTCCCCAGGGGCCAGCAATAACCTTGATACAATTAATGGCATTCTTTCCTCTAAGTTTAAGGACTTGGAGTTTAAATCGCCCTATTTCCCAGAGTGTAGAACTTTTGATTTAACCAGGCTATAGCATTATTGACCTGCAGCAGTGCAGTGGAATTTCATTTTTTACGGAGGTAAGCCAAGGACACTTTAATGGTAGGGTCCGAGGGATTAAGCTTTTGCCACTGCTCCAGATAGACAGTCTGAGCTTCATAAGGTTCGAGCACCTCCAATTGGTTGCATCTGATTCTGGCCGCAGTCTGTATAGCCGCTCCCCTCATGACCGCCTTAAAAGCACACCAGTGGATGTATTCTGAGGTGTCTGCAAGCTAGAGTCCAATGCTTCTCTCAGCCAGTTTGCCAACGTCGTCCAACATGACATACTCGGCCAGGCGCCAAGGGCGGACTCTAGCTGCTGCTTCCAAGCACCAGGATAATGGGGTGAGGTCCAACAATGTGATAGGCATGATAGCAACTTTAGTAACTCGCTGAAGAGAACATTTGTCAGACAGTAGGAGATCTATACTGGAAATGGAGATCTGTACGGGAGAGAGTAATATATAGTCCCAGTCCTCCGGGTATTTTGCTCTCCAAATGTCATACAGGTCAAATTCAGCAAGCAGCTGGACAAAATTCAAGGCCAGAGATGCAACAGGAAGGGGCAGCCGGACAGCTGGAGGGGTTGACCTATCTAGTCTAGGGTCTGGAGCCACATTAAAGTCTCCCATGTAAAAGACCATGCGTTTTCTAATCTGCTGGACAGCTTGGAAGGGAAGTATCAAAAAAGGGATTTGTGGGGAGTTGGGGCACATAGAGAAACCAAAGTGGCAGGCTGCTTGCCCAGGGATCCCACCAAAATGGGGTATATGCCATTTTTATTAGCTTCCTTTTTCTCTAGTTTGAAAAGGCACCAATCTTGTAGCCACTTCATTAAGCTTAAAGGGACCACACTTTATTTATAAGGTGGGAAAAGAATGGTTGTGAAACTGGGGAGGGGAGTGGAGGGAGAAGTGGTTCTCCTGGACTGCAACAATGTCTGCTTTATGAACAGCAAAGTATTTAAGGGCCATTCTACGCTTGTTGGGAAAGTTCAGGCCTTTAGCATTTACGGACAGAAAACTGGACCATGGCCAAAACTGAAAGAGGTGAGAGACAACCATTAACAAAACCTGAGGAGTGCAATATGCATACTTGGTAATTATCTTCATAGGGCTGGGGGAGAGGGGTGGGATGGGTAAATCAGCGGGGAAGGAGCTATCAGGGTGGGGGGGGGGGGGTAAACAAAAATAATTTTCATATGGAAACTAAGAATTTTACCACAAGAGGGAGAAAAAAAGTGGCAGAAATGTGGAACAAATGTGGAGGTGTGGGCCGGGACCTGGGTCACCTGACCCCAAGGTACTCACAAGGGAATACCAAAATGTAACAAATTATAGTAGTAGACCATACAAGCAGCAACAACAGAAACCAACTGCCTAGAACAGGGGTGTCCAACCTTTTAGCTTCCCTGGGCCACATTGGATGACGACGAGTTGGTTTGGGCCGCACATAAGATACACTAACAATAACGATAGCTGATCATCCAAAAAACCATAGAAAACATAGTTAACACATATATATATATATCACTTTTTTTCTAAATCCCCCTATACTTACCTTTCAATCGCCCTGTTCAAAAAATCCTCACTAGTTATTATACTATAATCACTTTTTGTATTGTTTCGATGCAATATCAATAAAGTGCATTTAAGCCAGGCATTGTATATCAGGGTGCCCTGACCAGGCCTGCGGTACCTGACATATACATCACTGTGACCCCAAATTGTGACCTGTTTTGCTAATTACACCACTATGTTAGCTAAGGGATAACAACTTATAATGGGGCAAAGAGAATAATATATAATGCCCCATTAGTATTACAAGTAGAAGTATGTAGCAGGGAGATAAGGTCCATGATGCTCCAGGACCAGGTGACTTTTATTCACTGGTCAGCGTCCCTTGAAATAATAAAAAAAATGCCCCTTAATTTACCTTTTAAACGGCTTGTTCGCCTGTCCTCTTCTCTCCAATTCTGTGCTGCTGATTGTTCTTCTAGCGCGGGTGACTCCTCTGTGCTGCGCTCCGCAATCGATGTTGGGCGTGATGACATCACACCCAACATTCACTACGAGCGCCGGACGGAGGCGGAGACAAGGGAGGGAGCCGGAGTACCAGCTGACGTGACCGTATGACCGCAAGGTAAGTATTTTCTTTTGGTTTTTTTTGCAGGATTTTTTTTTCCCATTAACAGTGCTGCCCCCTTGCCACAACCAAAACTCCTTCTGGGCCACATTTACAGGCGTGCTGGGTCGCATGTGGCCCACGGGCCGCGGGTTGGACAACACTGGCCTAGAAGGTAATAGTATTGTAAACATTTGTATTAATGACATTGACATTACTATTAATTTGAAATGAGAAAAAAAACAAAACTATAGCAGGTTGTGGATCCCATACCTGTCTTCAGATAGCGGGCCTCGACCATTCCTCCCGAATCTAGCCACCAGAGGGCACAAAGTATATTTATAGGTGGATGTTTCAGTCCCAAAAAACAGAAAGTCCTTTTTCTGGGGTGAGGATTGCAATATGAGTTCCATTCCTGTGAACAAAGAGCTTAGTAGGAAATCCCCAGCGGTAAGGAATGTTTGCCGAGTGTAGAGACATGGTAACTTGGCGGAACAGGCAGCACTTGGCCAAAGTAGCAGCCAAGATATCCTGGAACAGCTGAAGCTTGCACATGGCTTCCTGCAAGGGGGAGCTAGGCAGGGCTGCTTGCAAGATCTGTTCTTTGACACAGAAGAATTGGACCCTGAGTGAAGTGTCCTTGTGGGCTGAATCAGGAGCTTGGCAAGATTTAAGTAGCCTGTGGATCCTATCTATCATAAGGTCCGAGTCTGAGGAATCCGGTAACAACTTGCGGAATAGGTCCGTGGCATAGGCATATAGGTTTGCATTTGAGACAGAGCCTGGTATGCCACGGATTTTGATGTTAATGCAGCGGGACCGATCTTCCAGATCCAAGAGTTTGTCTGTAACAGGTTAGACAAAACGTGGCAATCATTATGCGAGGAGACCAGCTCCTCCATTTTGGTCCAGAGATGGTCCGTTCTAGCACCAATTTCCACCAAGTCAGATTTAATTTTTTGCGAGTCGCCTGAAACTCAGATGCGATATCGGACTGCAAGGCTGTAAGGAGAAATTGTATAGATCTGAGGGTAACAGGTCCATCGATGGCGACCATCGGAGAATCCCCTTGAGCCATGTCTTAGGCAGGTTGTGCTTGAGGTGAATTGGTTTGGGGAGGCTGTTTCCCAAATATGGAGGTCACATGAGGGTGAGCTTGAGAGGAGGTCAAAGTTCCAGGGTCTCCTCCAAAGAAGTTCACAGGTGGAGCCAACTTGGTGGATTTAACTTTCTTGGGTGGCATGACAGTTCAGACTGAAGAAGAAAAAAAGATCCCAGAGAAAACTTTACGACATTCTTTTCGACAGGGTAAGTGCTCTGGCTGCAACAAAATTCCTTGCCAAAAACAGCAGTGTCTGGTGGTACCGCTTGCATATAGATAAAGTCAGGTCATAGTCCAGGCCTAGTGATCAGTTAGTTATCTATTAGCCGGCCTCAGAGTCATGGTGATGAGTAGAGAGAGAAAATTTTACAGCTCCAGTTATAGGATGGAGCTCCAGAGCATCCAGCCTCATAGGTGAACACAAATGAGGACCCCAATCACCTGTACAATCCAAAAGTATGAAAAAAATAAATGTTCCATGCTGACTCCAATATCTCAGATAGCCACTAGGTGGTAGCACAGGCCACTTGTACAATCAGATGTGGGAAAAAAGAAATGTAACTGGTAGACTGCAATATACCATATGACAACTGGGTGGCTTAAGAATAACAGAGAGATTCAGAGGCTGTGTGAGCCAGGTGACAGCAAGGCTCCATATTGAAAATCACCTCAGCTGGCAGCAGGCACAAGAGGCAGGTAGGTGACTGGGAATCTGCAGACCTTTCACATAAAGCCAGGAGGGAGAGAAGGCTACTTATCTGAGCCTTCAACAACTAGAGAGCTGTCCGTGGCAGCAATTCTCCCTGGATTATAGGTGGGAAGCCCACCTGTCAGCACGGGCATTCACTGTCGTTGTCTTCCATCCAGGAGCTGTGGACAGATTTAGAGGTAACCAGGCTTACTGTTACTGCTGGATGTAGAGGATGAGAAGCCAGATGCACTAGAGAGCCGTCAGCCAGATAGAGGTAAGTGAGTCACAATGCAGCTGTGGCAGGGGAGGTTGTCAGCAAGGCAAACACTAACTTTGTTATGGTAGCTCACCTGTCCAGCGGGAGTTAACTCTTAGGAGGAGGACCGCCGTGCGCCGACACTTCTCCGAGTACCCAGAAAGGCACGCCAATAGATGGTACACTGTTCGCAAGCTCCCCAGTGGGTAAGTGGGCAGCGGCGGGGATCAACCGCACAGCAAGGGTCCAGGCCAACAATGCGCCAGAGCCAGCGCAGGTCCAAGGGCTGCAGGCAGGTAATTGAGCCCGCGGCCTAGGCCTCAATTCTCCCAGGTCCACAGCCCTGAATTCTGTCCCCACCGAGCCCAGTTGGTGCCGTTCGGTTTTAGGGGACTAGGGTGCAAAGCCGTACCGGTAACCTTCCGGGGGAGTTCAAGAAAAAAAAATAAAATAAAAAAAAAGCTAGAAGAAGAGGCAGTGTAACTTAACAACAACCACTTTTTCTTTATTCTCTTTATGTGAATATTCAATTAGGTTGTTTTGGCAGCACCTCCCCAATCTTCAAATAACAAATATCCTAAGAATTAAGGAATATTAAGGGGGGGTGTAGTACTCTTTAATGACACTGACTAACCCGACGGTGAGTAGAATGACGTGGGAAATGCGAGCACTAATACCCCGACATGGAACAAACATCAACTCAGCATTACACAGATGCAGTTATTTCATGACTGGATCTCTTCGCGACTGCTGTAAACGACTTCAATTGAAAAGGGACCTGATATGAAAGCGGCAATACATGGACCCAGCTTGTAACGGTAAGCTTAACCTTACCTTCAACCCCTAAACCTAATCCCTAACCCTAAAATAATACTTACATTACACACACACAATCCCCAATGTGTGCAAAATGAACAATATAAAATATGAAGAATAAGATGGCGCTTCTGATCGAACAAAGTTTCTCACATGAATTCCTTGATGCGGACCAATAGTCCCAAGATGATATAAATATTCAGTTTCACTTATATACTTCAATCCAACCAAAAGGTCTTCTTTGCTCAAATATGAGAGAGTTCACTTCTCCACATAGTACAACAGTCAGCAACAGATTTGGTTGTGAAATGAGTGCATCTGTGTAGTGGTAAGTTGATTTTTGTTTAATGTCGGAGTATGAGTATTCGGATTTTTCATGTCGTTATAGTCACTGTCGGGGTAGTCATTGTTGTGAAACTGACTA
This sequence comes from Mixophyes fleayi, assembly GCF_038048845.1. Taxonomy (NCBI): domain Eukaryota; kingdom Metazoa; phylum Chordata; class Amphibia; order Anura; family Limnodynastidae; genus Mixophyes; species Mixophyes fleayi. The sequence continues at coordinate 144,902,327 of NC_134406.1, read as the reverse complement.
CCAACTATTAAGGGTGTAATATGGCCAATATGATGACATTATAAATACACTGGTGCAATGATAGCATTTTCACTTAGAATCATGTGGATAAAGTTAAATAACCAAGTTAAAAATTCCATATTGAAGAGTGCATCAGTTCCAAATTGTGTAAATGAAATTAATTTAGAAAAAAAACCAAAATGATAAGCATTTGTTTAAACAAAAATAAAAAATAAAATGACCTATCAATTGTGCCCTATATTAGTCGCTACATATTTTGCATTTACAATATCTAACAAGGATATCTTATCACAGAACAATATAAATGCTAATAATCTTTTAGTAGAATGAAATAGATCTTAATGACAGCATCTAATGTTAATAGACAGGAAATTACATATTTTGGGAGAACATATTTTATATGGATCTATATGGATAGTTAGAGCTCTGAAAGGTCATATAAGTGGAAATAGATCTTGTACTAATCGTAAAGGAAAAGAAAGCAATAGTAGATATTTATTTTGAAAAACACATGATAGACTTCTAGTAAAACTGAGGGTAACAGAGTTAAAAAATGTTTGGGAAAAAAAACAAGTATTACCCATTTTGCCAACTCATGCATTAAACAATGAATTAGAGACAGAGTATAATTTACTTAGAAAACCAAACAAAGAGAAAATGCTTAGTTTGCACCAGTTTCATGATGCTGTACAGCTACAGTGCATGGAAAAATAAGGGATGAGTGACTGTTTACCTTAGGATTACAAAAAGATTGCAGGTCAACGCTACAAACCAGTCATTTCAACACAAGTAGAACAGCAGATTTCACCTCACATATATTTAGTATACAAGCTGAATGGATTCATATTTGTCACAATTTTGTGAATTATTTGTATAGTCTACGTCATAGGTTGTCCTAGATTTTTATATATATATATATATATGTGTAATGTACTTATTCGTTCCCGCTTGAATGTCAAAGTTTACAGACGTAACTACAGCATTACAATTGCCTAAAACAGCATTGTAAGACTTCAGTGTGTCCATTAGTATGAATGATAAAAAAATACTTACTGATGATGCTGCTGTGCTCGAGATAAAAGGACCAGCAATGTGAATATAGCAAAAGCAGCACCAGTGATGGACCATCCAGCAATGGCAAATCCAGACCATTCAACAATTTCACCCAAAAAGTTTGCACCAGAAACATATTCAAAAAGTCCACCTTAAAAAAACAAACAAACACACACGATGAAACAGGATGTACGTACTGGAAACTGCATTAGCAAATTATAGCATCACAGTTTAAATTTGAAGAATTGTAGAATGAAATAACATTATACAACAATATGCAACATCAGGGGTAGTAGCAGTAGCTGGGAGGGCAGTGGCAACCTCTATTTTCTATGTGTGCAGATATGAGGGAGACAGAACAGGTGATAAGTAAGAGGAGAGGCAGACAAGAGACAATGGTGAGATTTCAGAGAACCGCTAGAATGACTGACAGTGTGGCGCTTTGTGTTTGGCTTATTGGTGGTGGTGGTGGCCGTAGGCAGGATGGGGGGGAATGGTACAGACAATCCCCTCCCAAGTCTAGTCACACCTCTTATGATAATAGCTACACCTACACAGGGACCCACATTTGTAAAGTCCAGCCCTGGGTACAAATTACTAAACAAAATTTTCTTTAAAAATGTGCACCTCAAGTGTATATGAAACAATCTTTTTAAAGTTCACTTTCTTTTAACGACCAGCTTTTGGCAAAAAAGTTCACTAAACCCCAAAACTGACAATTTAAAATATAAACCACAGTCAACTGCAGCGCTGTTAAAGTAACAAATTCAATTCCAACTCCATTCTAGGCTGCTGAAGTTTATATGAGATACAGGTCAAAAAGCAGAGACTGAGTTGCTGCGACAGTACTAATCCTGCTCCGTGGTATGATTCCACCAATAAACATGTATATAGAGTGAAAGAGATTAGTTGACATATTTAGTTAAGTATATCCGGCCTAGTTATTACAGGTGTATAATTCAGCTCAGTGATACAGAAACTCAAATTATTTTCAGTTTTTCAGGATTCAGGGCCAGGTTGTGGTTTAACCTTAAATACAGAGTTAAATGCAGTCTCGTTTGTAGCTCAGATCTGGAACAAAACACTAATGCTGGGTACACACTACTGAAAATGTCTCGATTCAATATCTTTTAATGATTGTACCAACGGTTGAAAGTCCAGATCAGCATGCTGATTTATGTGCACACACTTTTTTTTTTGTGATATTTGTCTGTCATAACCACTTGCTCAAACTATCTTGACTCCGTACACACATTACAGATAACGGTCATCCCTGCAGCAATATGCTAAAGTAATTTAAATAAAGGGCTGAACCTCAGTGCACACAACACTCACATACATACATCCAGAAACAGGAAATATCATCATCGCCATTAATTGCACTGTTCTGCTTTGTGTATAGTGTACTTTCAGCAACTCTGTACACTTGTTACGATTTATTGTAATATAATGATCCCTTCAAATAAACGCAACAGACATTTTTTTTTTTTGCCATGGCATCAATGCTGCAAACACTGAATCCGAGGGAAAGAAGAAAGGATCAGACTTGTTGGACCAAGGAGAGGTTCCAGAGGAAAGACTCCTTTCCACATTACCACTGCTACAGGAGATAGGGGACAACAATCCTGAAGACTTCAGAAATTTCCTGCGGATGAATGATCCCAAATTCCAGGAGCTGCTTCAGTTTGTCACCCCACACATCCAGAAGGAGAACACCCTTTTAAGGAACCCATATCTGTAGAAACTGGTAGCTACCTTATGATATTTGGCCAGAGGAAGGCCACTGGCTGATCTTAAGTACAGCACAGCTATTTCACCGCAAGCTCCGAGTCTGATCATACCGGAGACCTGTAAGGCTATCAAGCTTGATAAAAGAAATAGTCTGATTTTAAACTTGTTTTAATTACAATAGAAACTGAATATATTTAACACACCAACATTTACATATATATATTCCAAAAACAGCACTATATTCCAAAGCAGCACTTTCACTGTATGCTAGCCTACAGGTTATAGTAAACATATCTGCACAGCAGAGGCTAGTTGTTGCCCCGTTATATTTGGCTACCTGCTGACCTAAAGTACACAACAGATATTTCACCCCAAGTTCCACTGTATTCCAGCATACAGTGTAAGTGCTGCTTGGTTCCCTAGAGGCCTGAGGGGGTATAGGACCCATATGTGCAGATCAGAGATAGGTTGCTACATTTTCCCAACAGGAAGCACTTCCACTATATTCCAGCATACAGTGGAAGTGTTGCTTGGTGCAGTGTTGGCTAACCTTTGACACTCCAGGTGTAGTGAAACTACAAGTCCTTGTAGTTTCACAACACCTGGAGTGTCAAAGGTTAGCCAACACTGGTTGGTGTCTTAAAGGCAGGAGGGGTATAGGGCCCATATCCTACCTCACACCTGTGAGGCTACAACACAAGTTCTCCAGGGACAATATATGTTACAAAATGACAATTTCATTGCGGGGACAGGGCCAAAATGACGCAAATGGCCTTGCCCACTGCCTCACACCCCAGCACCACACCCCCTTTCCAGGATCTCCCTAATGCCTGCTACATAAAACGTAATAGATTTGCTATGAAAAGATCACTATTTACATGTACTTCACATTTAGACAACGCAGCAGGAGACGTAAGAGGCAACATCATAAATTTAAATATACATGCCCAGAAATAAACTAGCAGAATGATCAGACGTTTGTGAGTACGTACACACTGCAGAATTGGCACGACATTGTTCCATCATTTATAGTGATTTTGAGTCAGTTTATACAATCAAACAATATAAAATATGATCGTGGGAGCATACACACTAATGCGGTATCGGACCTAACTGTCGGTTATTATATGATCGACACGATAATTGGTTGAAAAACCTGTAGTGTATATCCATCTTTAGTCTTGTAGCACATCTTCCACTACAAACTTGTGCGGTTCTTTGAGCATTGTGTAGCACAGAAACTGCTGTTCCACTAGCCTGTAGCTCACTGTCTTAATGATGTGGGATGAAACTTAGTTGTTACTCTTTTAACACAGTTGCGGTGGAATGTCAGGTTAGCCCTGAACAATGAACTTTACCTTCATGCTTCATATCTGAAAATCTCAAGGTGAACCTAGTTGTTAAACGACTGTTAGCATTTGTAGCTTGCATGATATTATCAAACTATAACAGCTCTCAAATACAAGTTTATCCATGTTTTACCCTGAAAGAGAACATCTACAAATATATATTATATAGGCATATTTCACTGGTCTAAATGTGGTCTCTAAACCTGCATGGGCTCCACAGGCAATAGAGTTTGGGAATTTTTTTAATTTTACATGCATTAATCAGGAACCTTTATGAAAACTGATGCAGAGAGAAATAAAAATTTGTGTTATACATAGCAACGCGACATACTAGGAAAATAATAGACTGGTCCCTATGGGTAATGCCACTATTACCATGTTAACCAGTTTTCATAAACTGCCTCCAATGTGATTCACAAATGACAGTACACTACACTGTTGCAGACCACATTAAGGAGAGGATTTATGCTATGTGTATATATTATATACACACACACTGTTTTGCTACTTCCACCTTAAATAGAGGGGAGTGTAGAATAGGTTAGCTTAACTGGATTGCCAGTTCTGTATTATAGAGCTTATAGAGCCCTCAAAAAAATGGCTGCATGTAGCAGGGAGGGGCACCTTTGTAAGATATGTTCCCCATGTGACAGTGCAGATTTAAGTGTGCAGAAACTTTTGGGAGCACTATTTGCACCACATTTATCTTAGATTTACCACATCTCTAAATATTATTTAAAAAAATAAGTTAAAGTATTTAAATAGCTGTGTATGACCACTAGTTTACAGCAAATGCAGAATGAGGTTGTTAGCTAGTGAAGATTCTTTTAAGTGAGATTCTTACAAGTGTATTAACTAATTTAGTTATATACAAGAGGAGAACAGGAGGGGAACCTTTTACCTGCACACACTGCTACATGAGGACAACAATCAGCCCTGAGCTCTGATATCTTTCACCACCTGGATTGTTAACTGCCTGGACACTCCCTGCTGAACGGTTTCTCCCACTTATTCAGGCCTGCTGCAAGTATTATGACTTGGAGATTCCTCTTATGCTGCTTGGATTCCCACTTTTAATCCACACTGTTGCTCCACTTAGCTTGAACTTTGAACTGGCTCCCTCTTGTCCTGTGTACAACCAGCTCAGTGCACCTTTTATTATGCCTTATGCTGTACTATTGCATTCCAATCATGCCTGATGTCACTGTCTCATCTAACTGTTTTTTCTAAACTCACCCATCTGGTATCTCTGCTGTCCTTTCTGCTTCTTATTCCCTGACTCATACTTTACATCTCTTCTTCCTCTTTTCTCTCCTTCTACCTTTGCACTCTTTCATTTTACTCACATCTTGTGCTCTCACCATATCCTCACTCCACTTGTAAGCCCTTACCATTCTTGATTTCTGAATTATTTAAACTGTCTATTCCACACCTTCTCTAGCTTAATCATGATTTACTCCTCTTTCACTTCTGTCCCCTCCCTCTATCCACCTTTGTCCAATGTCCAACCTTTCCATATTCTTCCTCCTCCTCACTTCCCCCCCCCCCCTCCCTATTTCACTCCTCTCTTCTGTGCCCCTGATCTAACATGCTGCCCCCTCTTCCATCTTTTCCTCTCTCCTCCCTTTCCCCACTCACACCCTTTCCCTCTTGTCCCCTTCTCTGCTCTTCACTCAGCGTCAGTCTGCTCCTACCACCTCCCTCTCTTTTCCCCCAGCTAATCTTCTCCCTCACGTCACTCCTACCTTCTGCCTCTCCCATTCATAAAGCCCCTTATCTGCCACATCTCCACTCCTCCCCTACCTCTTGCTCCCCTGCCCCTTGTCTCCTGTCTGCTGACATATCCCCTCTTATTTCTGCTTCTCGTCCAATTCCAACCCTCTCTTCCTGTCATTCCCCTCGCTCCATATCATACTCACCCTTGCAGACGAGCAACCCCAACAATCTCATCCACATCTCTCCTCTTCCCTCTCTTCCACTATCCTGTGGTCTCTGGAATGCCAGATCAGTCTGTAACAAATTGACCTCTATCCATGATCTCTTTATCTCTAGATCCTTCAACCTGCTTGCCATCACTGAAACCTAGCTATCCCCTGAGGACACTACCTCTCCAGCTGCTTTCTCTTTCGGGGGCTTGTCCTTCTCCCACACACCCAGACCTGGGGAATGGCAAGGTGGTGGTGTCGGCATACTTCTCTCCTCCTGCTGTTCTTTTCAGGTTCTTCCCCCTGAACTCTCCCTCTCTTTTTCCTCCTTTGAGGTACACTCTATGCGCCTATTCCACCCAGTCGACCTCCGTGTTGCGGTTATATACCGTCCTCCCGGTCCTGTCTCCAAATTTCTTGATATCTTTGCCACCTGGCTCCCTCACTTTCTCTCCTCTGACCTTCCCTCCGTCATCTTGGGGGACTTTAATATCCCTATTAACAATCCCTCAGACCCTGCTGCCTCCAAGCTTCTCTCCCTCTCCTCCTCCTTTGGTCTCTCTCAATGGACCTCCTCTCCCTCCCACCGCAGTGGCCACTCCCTAGATCTGTTTTTTTCACACCTCTGTACTGTCTCTGACCTCATTAATTCACCTTTTCCTCTCTCGGACCACCATCTCCTCTCTTTTAGCATCTCTCCACCCCTCTCATCGCCCCCGTCCCCCAAGGTTACTCTCACCAGGCGTAATCTTGACAGTTGATCCTACCAGTTTCTCCTCCTCCCTGGGCTCGCTCCTCTCCCCCATCAGCACTGTTTCTTGCTTTGATAAGTCTGTCTCCTTTTACAATCGCACTCTTACTGCTACACTTGACTCTGTCGCCCCGGCTGTCACCGTCAAGCTTCGTCGGTCCCTGCCGCAACTTACCCGCTATCTTCAAAAATGCTCCCGCAGTGCAGAACGGCTTTGGAGAAAGTCACGCACTCATGCCGACTTCCTCCACTTCAAGTTCATGCTTGCCTCTTACAGTTCGGCCCTATCCCTCTCTAAACATTCTTTCTTTAAAGCTCTCATTTCTTCCCAATCCTCCAACCCCCGTCGGCTTTTTGCCACCTTCAACTTCCTCCTCTCCCCTCCCCCACGCTCTCTGCTGTCGACTTTGCTACCCACTTCACCTCCAAGATCGAGTCTATACATCATGACATCTCCCAGCAGTCCCTTCTTACCCCACCCTCTCCCCCCTCTATGCCCATTCTGTCCCCTTTCTCACTCTCCTCTGCTGCTATCTCTTTTCTCCCCTCCCCTCCTGCTATCTCACCCTCCTCTTCCTTCCCTCTGATATCTGCAGATGAAGTCCATATCCTTCTCTCTTCCTCTCTCCCCTCCACTTGCACACAGGACCCAATCCCCTCCCTCTCTCTTGAAGCCTGCTCCCATCTTGCACACCTCCTCAACCTCTCCCTCTCCTCTGGAATCTTCCCCTCCTCTTTTAAACATGTTCTTGTCTCCCCCATACTCAAGAAACCGTTCATTGATCCCGCCTCTCTCTCTAATTACCGCCCTATTTTGCTTCTTCATATTGCCTCCACACACCTTGAACGGGTTGTCTACAACCGCCTCACCTCATTTCTCTCCTCTCACTCACACCTTGACCGGCTCCAATCTGGTTTTCGCTCCCTCCACTCCACTGAAACTGCCCTCACTAAGGTCACTAATGACCTTCTACTTGCTAAATCCAATAGACACTACTCCCTCCTTATCCTTCTTGACCTCTCTGCTGCCGTTGATACCGTTGACCACACACTCCTTTTGCAAACTCTAAAATCTTTAGGCCTATGTAACACTGACATCTCCTGGCTTTCCTCTTACCTTACCAACCACTCCTTCTCAGTCTCTACTCATGATTCTACATCATCCCCTCTTCCCCTACCTATTGGCGTTCCTCAATGCTCCGTTCTTGGGCCCCTGCTTTTCTCCCTCTACACCTCCTCCCTTGGTGTTCTCATCCGTTCCTTTGGCCTCCAGTACCACCTCTATGCTGATGATACCCAAATATATCTTTCATCCCTTGACCTCTCCCCTTCCCTTCTGTAACGTGTCTACTCCTGTCTCTCAGTCATCTCATCTTGGATGTCCCAACGCTTCCTTAAACTCAATATTTCCAAGACCGAGCTTATAGTCTTCCCCCCTGCCAGGACTCTCCCTCTTCCCCCCCTCTCTATTTCTGTTAACACTACCCTCGTTTCTGTCCCCCAAGTCCGATGCCTTGGGGTCATCCTTGATTCCTCCCTCTCAAAATCCTGCTACTTCCACCTTCGGAATATATCTAAGATACGTCCCTTTCTCACCACGGAAGCCACGAAAACACTTGTTCACTCACTTGTTATCTCTCGCCTTGACTACTGTAACCTCCTTCTCTCTGGCCTACTTGATTCTCGCCTTGACCCTCTTGAGTCTATCCTCAATGCTGCTGGCCGCCTCATTTTTCTCTCCCACCGCTCTGTATCTACAGTCTCCCTCCAACAGTCACTACATTGGCTCCCCATACCCTACAGAATGAAATTTAAACTCCTCACCTTTAAAGCTCTTAGTCAATCTTTCCCTCCCTACCTCTCCAATCTCATCTCTACCTACACTCCTACCTGCCCCCTCCGCTCTCCCTGTGACCGCCTTCTCACTACTTCACTGATCACCTCCTCTCACTCTCGTCTTCAAGACTTTGCCCGGGCTGCTCCCCTGCTGTGGAACGATCTTCCACGTTCCATCAGGTTAGCATCTACTCTCAAAGGCTTCAAGCGTGCCCTTAAGATTAATTTCTTTATTCATTCAAGTCTATCAGTTCTCCTCCTAACTTCCTTGTCCTGGCTCTCTCCCCCAGTTAGTACCACCCTATTTGTGTCTCCCCCTTCCCTTTAGGATGTAAGCTCTCATGAGCAGGGCCCTCTTTCCTTGTGTGCTCCTTCTACTGTTCCTTCACCCTCTGTACCTCTTGGCCTGCTTCGCTAGCCCCTGTTTTCCCTGTTTTCTTAAGCTTTGGCCTTCTTCTCGCTGATTTCTACCATCCCTTTCACTATCTGTCCCAGATAAAATCTGATTTGCTTTACCCTGTCACCTGTGTTTGTATACATTTTTGTATCCTGTTGTGTCTTGGTTCTGTTTATGTAATGTACGGCGCTGCGGACCCTTTGTGGCGCTTTATAAGTCAAAGATAATAATAATAATTATTAAAACTGCTCTGAAAATTAAATACTTTTGCTTATATTATCATCATGCTGTGGTGGCTACTTACCTCTGGGTATTTTGTAGCCCGTCTCACCTGGTTTCCTCAAATTCCTTAATATGTGATCTGAATGAACATTGATAAACATTCCACAGAAAAACAGTGTTATACCTGTAAAAGATAGATACGCATTACGATAAGGTCATATTTTCATATGTTTAAACAATAATATACTGTAGCATGCATATTGCTGGCCTGCAAATATTGTTACTTTAGTGCAGGAAAAAAAAAGTATATGTAAAAGGAACAGCCTACTGAATAGGGACAAAATGAAACCAAACAAAGTTGCGGCATCTCAGTGATAATGCACGTTAACAGGCAGTTTAAGATTTCCTGATTCCTACAAAATGGTGCATTTATGAGCAACAAATTAAAGAACAGAGCATGCTGTTACAGCAGATCGAAAGATGGTTATATGCAATACTTGTTCCAGTCCCAAATTATAATTAAACAAACAAATAGAAATCAAACACATATGTAAATTAAAAGAAGATATTGCGCTGATTCAACAAGGAACGCATGCTGAGTGCAATGTGCTTTTGTGTTAAAACGCTCGTAATTCAGGTATACGTAAGCCCGAATTCAACGAGGATCGGATCTGGAGATACATCTGGTGATGAATACGGGTGTAGGTCTGCTCTGCTCTACTAGACAGGACACTACAGGCTACATCCAAAAATATATATATATATATATATATATATATATATATATATATATATATATATATATATATATATATATATATATTATAAAGTAACAAAAAAACACAGAAAATTAAAAAAGACAAAAAACTAAGATGATAATATTAAAATATACAAAAATCCATAACATACATTTATTTGGATTTCCGTAATGTCTGCTGTACATAAAATAAATTTTTACAGTTGCTCCTGATTACAAACACATATTTTAGCATGTATACACAGCTGTCATCACTTGTAATCGGCACTTAGACCAGACTAGATGTACACCAGGCAATTGATACGACTGAAAAACAAGTCGTTTTGAGATGGCCAGAGCTTGAATTGGACGCTGCTGTGTGCGCCTGAGATTGGCACGCCCTTGCTGTACATTGACTATGCCCCTTCCCTGCCCCGTTTACTCCCTGAAATCGTAGTCTGTAAGTTTCCTATGCACTCGGAAATTAATTGAACGTGGTTGCATTTTGTGGCATATGAGTCAGTTCTGGGCATGCGCAGAGTAATTATGCAAATTGTGCGCACAATACAGCAGTTTACATCCCTTAACGAATTAGACCCTTAAGTACAGCAGATTGTCAAAGCTGCGACTTCTTCCTGTAAGGAACAAAAAGTCAATGGTATTATACACAATTATGAAATCTGCCATGTCTCTTACATGAGACATGCTAGAAAAACAAAAACCTCACCTGTAATAAATCTTAGGTCATGCGTCCAGTCAGAGGGGAAAGCAGCATGCCTGCACAGATAGCTGCTCTGCAGATATCCATTATAGCAGCAGAAAATCAGTGCAAGAACAAATGGAGCAAGTGGTGTAGGCTTTCCCCCTCGAATAAGGAACGGGAAAATAAGTGTACTGTGAAAAATTAACAGAATTATATTAATCACCAGTGAACTTTCCTTTAAATCACTCCAATCACAAGTCTAAGTTGCACTTTACAACATAAGACTGTAATACATCGACCCCCGACGGCGCTGCTAAACACATACTTGCCAACTTGACCTTGCTCCCCATTACAGGCACCACATCAATCTTTAGGTACCAGGCACTTGTGTTAACAAGCTTGTAAAAATTTGTACAGGTGCTGATGCATGACATTAGTATGTTGCATTAAAACAGATATAACCAAAAGTGTGTGTGGCTATACAATCAACAGCTGAGTAACACAATAAAAATGCAAGGTATGTTATCTGTCAACTTATAATCAGCCCCCCCCCCCCCAAAAAAAAAAAAAAAAAAACGATGACCAGGCAAAAAGTGATTTACAGTCTCCTGTCAGCTCTGTATTCCACTCTCAGACTTATACTCACTGGGGAGCTGAGCCAACATTTTCTTAATAGACTGTGTGATAAAAGATTTTCTATCACTAAGATATGCAGCAATAGGAAAACTTGTTATCGGAGGGGACTTAATAAATAGACCAGAGTCGGATTAGGGGGGGGTGGTCTATTTATTAAGTCCCAAATCAGGTACTCTCAAAGAATGCCAGCAGGCCCCTTCCACCTTCCTTCAGTTTGCCGCAGATGTTATGATCTGTCCATCCCTCCCCCTATTTGTGTATGCCTCCTCCTATCCCTGTGAGAGACAGGTGTCACATGGGTCGCCCACTATATGACAGATGGCATCTCATGTGTGTACACCAGCAAGAGAGGCAGACAGAAGAGTCTGCCTATCCAACACAGCGTGGATGAAACAAGGTAATTGTGAGGGAAGGCAGGGGGCGGTTTTTGATATAATGAAGGAAGGGGCATTCTTAATATAATGTGGGAGGGAAGGGAGGGGGGGTTCTTAATATAATTCTTGATTTGGGGGGGGGGGGGGGTCTTCTTATAATGTGGGTGGGAGGTAGGCTATTCATTTAAAGTGAAGTGTAGGTGGGGGCTAATTATTTAATGGGTGCTATTTTATTTGTAGGGTGATGGTGGGGCAATTGAATTTATTGGTTAGGCCATTTAATTTAAAAGTGGGGCCTATTAATTTAAGATGTAGTGATGGGACCTTTCATTTAATGCTGGGGTGGTTTGTGAGCTATTAAATGAATATGTGGTTGTTTGGGGTGAATTAGGTCAATTTATTAAATGTGAATATGAATTATTTAATGGCAGTGATGGTATGGGTATATTTAATAAACGTAAATGCTATTAATTTACTGAAATTTGGGTGGGTCTGAGCTAATTATTTAATGGTGGGTTGCTCATAATTTATTTGTGGGGTAATATTGGGGCTATTTAATTTAATAGTGGGGCCTATTCATTTAAGGTACTTTAATTTAATTCTGGTGTGGTTTCGGCTAATAATTGAATGTGGGGCTGAGTTTGATGAGGAGCGCTATTTATTAAATGTGATTATGAATTATTTAATGCTGGTGATGGTTGTGGGAAATGGTTATATTTGTTAAACGTAAATGCTATTAAATTATTGCTGGGGCTGTTTAGAGGGAGGGAAATAGGTTTGTTTAAATGTGTATACTATTGATTTAAAGCCAGGGCTGGTTGCAGTTTTCTAAATTTCATGTACCAATATTTTCCATAAGGCCCCTCAACATTCCAGGATCCAGACAAGCAGCAACTAAGTTAAGGACATCAGCAGCTACAGGTAGTGAAAGCGACAAGAACGGGTAGGAGAGAGCAGTACAGTCTGCCAAACTGTCTTGAATCTGGTGGGGCAGTCCGGAATCTGGGTGACTGTCCCACTTAGGCTGGATACACACTGCAGAATTTTCCAACTAATGTGATATCTACAACGATTTTACTAACGACTGAAGAAAAAAAAAGTCCCAATCAGCATGCGCATTCATGTGTACACACTATACATGTTTTAAAATATTTACCCTCAGATCTGTGCTCTTCAAGTGTCATAATAATCGGTTGAAAAGATCATGACCCTGTAAACTCTCTGGAGATCGTGAGAACATACACACTGCAGTATTGGAAGGATGTATTTCCATAGCTGAACAAGATTTATAGTTCTGCTGAACAATCAAACAAAACGATGGTCGGTGCTTTGGAACGATTATTGTTCATCGTCTAAGTGTACATACTAATGAGATATCTGGCTGAACAGTCGTTTATAGGACGATTGGCCCGATAATTGGCTGAAAACAATGTAATGTGTACCCAGCCTTAGTCAGTATTTGGTCCAACTGTTAAGGACAGTAGTGAGGTATGTCCCGCTTAACATTGTACAGCTCGTGGCACTGGGCAGCACGGTGGCTCAGTGGTTAGCACATCTGCTTCACAGCACTGGGGTCACGAGTTCGATTCCCGACCGTGGCCTTATCTGTGTGGAGTTTGTATGTTCTCCCTGTGTTTGCGTGGGTTTCCTCCCACACTCAAACAACATACTGGTAGGTTAATTGGCTGCTATCCAAATTGACCCTAGTCTTTCCCTCTCTGTCCCGTGTGTGTGTGTGTGTGTATGTATGTTAAGGAATATAGACTGTAAGCTTCAATGGGGCAGGGACTGATGTGAATGAGTTCTCTGTACAGCGCTGTGTAATTAGTGGCGCTAAATAAATAAATGATGATGATGAAAAGCAGAGCTGCGTGCACCTAACACAGTATTGCCTGTGTATTTGTCTACAATTATAACTATATTACAATGACCCCCTGTTTTAACTGCCCTGGGCCCCCCAGAGTTTTAATCCAGCTGTGAAATATACCCCTTAGTACAGTGGTTCCCAAAGTGTGCACCGCAGCTCCCTGGTGTGTTGCTGCTCCCTGGTGTGCCGCGGCCAGGGCAAAAAAAATTAAAAATAAAACTTAACAATCGGCGGCGTCTGGGACCCAGCATTCTCCGGACTCCTCCCTGTTCCTTTCTCACTGAATGTCAGACGTGATGAGATCACGCCCGACATAATCAGTGAAGAGCGGCGCAGAGAGGAGCCAGAAGAAAGAAGACAAAGGAAAAAAGAAGGCAAAACAAGTTAAGAAAAGGAACGGAGGGGAGGGGAAATAGTGATAGGAGACAGCGATGGAGAGGCAAAAGAAAGAAGGAGGGCACGGTGTAAGCGTGAAGAGGCACGGTGTGATTATTTTTGTACATATTGTTTTATTTTGTTTTATTTTATTCCTCCTAATGATAGCAGCAAGTTGTTGTAGAATTGAAATATATAAAAATAACATTATTTTAACACAACTACTTATAAAATGGGACTGCTCTGTAATTATTTTGGAGGGGTGCCTTGAAAAAATTATGAAGTCCCTAAGTTTGCCTCAAACTGAGAGTTTGGGAACCACTGCCTTTGTGTATGCAATATGACAAATTGAAGGTTAGTAGTATAGAAATAAAATATCCCATACTATAAATTATAAGAGTATTAGAAGCCACCGGAGATCCACAGACATATATATATATATATATATTTTTTATACAGGTCACAGACATTCAAGGCAACTTCTAATATGTAATCATTTACAGTATGAGGATGTGTTACTTACTATACACATTTTCCAAATAACCAGTTCAGTGGTTACAGCACGGTTCACCACAGATACGATCTACAACAGCTTATAGATATTTTGGCATCACTTGTTCAATAGTGTAATATGGCACAGAGTGACAGTAAATTAGTATGGCATAAACATACTATGGCATATTAGTGCATATATAAATGACATTAGAGCAGAGATGTACATTATTAGAACAGAATTACATAATCATATGGCACATATTGCATTACTATATTATTGGAAAGAGAAGCAGAGTACAGGAAGGGACTTATGACCTCTACATACCGGTGCGTGTAGTGACAGATGAAGCCTCCCATTAAAGCCAAGGAGGGCGCTCCTAGCTGTGGCTGTGTGAAAATAAAATAAAAAGCCACAACCAAGCAGGGGAGCTCTTGGATGAACCAGGCCAAGCGCACCGGCACCGGGGGCCCAAACACGGAGCTGGAATATCGCCCATAGGGTACACGGATAGACCTCAATAAGACAAATGAGAGGACTCCCATGAAAACCATGACCAAGGACATAAGCTCCAGCAGACGCCACTCATCCTCCAGCAGATCGGACAGCCACATAGTGCACAGCTGACCGCACAAGTTTTCCTATCTGCTGTCAATGAACTGACCCTAACACTCTAACGCCGCAGCGGCTGAGTAACAACCAATCAGCAGCAAGTGGGCGGTAACCTCGGCCACTGTCTAGTCAATCAGAAAGGAAAGTAATGGCCAAGCGTCACCGCCCCCGTCTACATGTGAGCGATGTTGTAAAACTTGGTAGGGGCGTGGTGTAGCTGTAGCTGCACAGAATGATAGGAGCGGGGTTATTGGGTGATTTGTATTACACGTGAACGTAAGTGCAAGTTATATAAGTATACAGCAAAAACAATACAACTTCTCTGATGCTGTGGTGGCACTTTTTTAGGTTGAGTGCAATATATACTATATATATATATATATATATATATATATTCCATAGACAAAAAAAACCTTACGGTTTAACATGTCCGATTAAGGTGGCTTATACACAATCTACAATGTAAGAAAACGATTGAAACTTCAACTCAAACTGCAAAAAGCAATGAAATTACGACGATTAAGGCACAAACCTTAATGGACGCAATACAGACATGGTATGCCATCACATCCTGTGGTTAGCTGCAGATTCAGCACTATCATGGAGTGAGATTGCTGTTACTCACAAAATGGTGGAGCTGCTAATTCACAGATCTGTGTTTACTGGAATACACACATACAGTATTAGTACATTTTCTTAGTTTACCTTTATCGTAGATTAGGGTCTCTGTGTCTTAGAAAAGGACAGTAGAATAACTTCATAAAAAAACTACAAAATAATATTTTTTATATACATTTAAATGGTAGAGAAACCCCTGCTTAGTTTGGTTATCAGTAGGGGTGTGCACCGGCCACTTTTGGGGTTTTGGGTTCTAAATTTTTTTTGCCAAAACACCCCACGAAAGGTTTGGGTTCTGATTTTGGGTTCTGATTTTTTTTAAAAAAAAGCATAAAAAGTGCTAAAATCCATATATTTGTTTTGTTTTTTTCACTCCTACACTATTATTAACCTCGATAACATTCATTTCCACTAATTTCCAGTCTATTCTGAACACCTCACAATATTGTTTTTAGTCCAAAAGGTTGCACCGAGGTAGCTGGATGTCTAAGCTAAGCGACACAAGTGGGCGGCACAAACACGTGGCCCCTCTAGGAGTGGCACTGCAGTGGCAGACAGGATGGCAGTTTGCTAGAGGTGCAAGATGGAATTGTGCTTGTGCCCTCCCACCCACCCTGATGTTGACATTCGCACTTTAACAAACCAATCAGGAACAGTGAACATAGTTTAATCTCTGGTACTAATATTTCTGGACTGCAGGAACAGTGAACGTAGTTTAATCTCTGGTACTAATATTTCTGGACTGCAGGAACAGTGAACGTAGTAAAATATTGCAGTACTAATATTTCTTGACTGCAGGAACAGTGAACGTATTTATATATTGCAGTACTAATATTTCTTGACTGCAGGAACAGTGAACATATTTATATATTGCAGTACTAATATTTCTTGACTGCAGGAACAGTGAACGTATTTATATATTGCAGTACTAATATTTCTTGACTGCAGGAACAGTGAACACAGTAAAATATTGCAGTACTAATATTTCTGGACTGCAGGAACAGTGAACGTATTTATATATTGCAGTAGAAATTTTTATAGACTTTTTTTATAATTTTTTAAAATAATTTTTGTATAATTTTTTTTTTATTTTTTTATAACTTTTTAAATAATTTTAAAACAACAATGGCCTTAGCAGGACAGAGCACTGGACAAAGCACCACTGGACTGATCAGCAGGACAGAGCACACCACAAAGTAACCACTGGATTACCAGGACAGAGTGACAGGACACAGGAGCAGGAGCACCACTACAAGCACCACTACAAAGCACCACTGGACTGATCAGCAGGACAGAGCACACCACAAAGTAACCACTGGATTAGCAGGACATAGGAGCAGGAGCACCACTACTACAACCTTCCCTGATCTGCCCCCTAATGAAAATGGCGGCCGCAAGCGGGGAATTTATGACATCCGAGTCTCGAGAGATCCGACGCGAGACTTGGACGTCATAGCCTCTCTTTCGTTTTTTTTTTCCCCCGGAAATACCCGAACAGTGCTCGGATCCCGTCGGATCCGCACTGTTCGGGTGGGCTCGGATTAGCGCAATCCGAGCCCGCTCATCTCTAGTTATCAGTGAGCAAAGTTTGCCATTACATTCCCTTACAAGGCATAAGCTGACTTTTAACAACAATTCAAGGATACATAAAGCCAACAAGACTTAACTAATAAAATATTTCCCGGTAAACTGCTCAGTAGTGTAAACTGAACGCACAGAGAGCGCCAGAACAAATCTACAAGGTATATACATAAAATATGTTCCCACAGCAGAAGATAATAAAAACTAGTTTATTTTAATATAATAAAATATATTGAATGTATTTATTAAGAAAGTAAAAACTTCATGCAAATGGATTGCCAACAATACAAAGTATTTTAAACGTGCAGCGAGTGCTCAAATCAGCATATACAGATAGACACAGATGTTATAATTGCTCAGAGAAAATTATGGAACCAAAATTAGTCCAGCTCTGGTAAAAATGAAAGATCCTGAGGCAAGTGAAGTGTGCTCCGTGCAGACGGGTGTAATTTGGACCCTATAAAGTTCCTACCTGCCCCTCTGTCTAGCAAAAAGGCGTTCCAGTACCCCCCTGGACTACAGTGCTCCATCTGGAGATTAGACCCGCAAGTGGTGTAGACGCCATCAGATCTGGCAGACGCGCCCGGAGACCTCAGACAGACGCTTGCCTCACCGCGATTCCCACTGCGAGAAGAACCCCTACTGGCAACGCTGAGTCACTGGGAAGGCAATTCGGGGCTGTTCTACTTCCAACTGCTCAGTGGCAGTGGGTGACTCTGGGGCTGGTCCCCGCCTACCTGGCGCCTCACTGATATCGCCTGTCCCCACCAGAGGCCCGGACACACACAGCCCAGCGGCACATACCTTGTCCTATTCCGTCGCCACTTGGGGCCCTCATTTTGCGCCTCATCCGCGGTCCCCAGTCTCACTGGAAGCCGTCCAGCCGCACTTCCGGTTATCGGCATTGGACTTCTGGTCGGCGCGGCTCTGTAGGCATCCTGGCTGTGGTGACTCTGTGACTCTTTCCCCTCAAACCTAGTGAAGTCCCCATAAGAAATAGATATATAAAAGGGGTGCACATTACTCCCAGGTGGGGGATCAGCTCTCTGAGCTTGTGTCTTGTACAAGCAACAATCCATTCCTGGCAATGCAGTGGAACGCATGTGCGTTCCAACAACAGGAAGTTCGGCATTTGGAACGCAAATGCGTTCCAAATGCCGAACTTCCTGCTTTCACATGCGTTCCACTGCATTGCCGGGAATGTATTGTTGCTTGTAGGAGAGCTGAATTAGAGCGGCGATTCCTCTGGGCATGAAGGCACGTATCGGGCAGCTGCGCCTCCTTGGGCTTGCGCCCGGGGCGGTCGCACCGCCCGCACCGCCGTCATTACGGCTCTGATCGTTGGACCACCAACAGCTGGAACCTTATTTAGTTTGATTATTCCAAAAATTGGTCCCGGAGCTCTCAGAACAAACCATATGCATAGAACGAGCACACAGGGCCCTGCGCCCTAAGCCTAAAGATACAGAACCCCCCAGGGATGTAGTCCTTAAGTTCCTGTCCTTTAAAACCAAAGAGAGCATAACCATAGCAAGCAGGAACTCTCCCTACATTCTATTTGAAGATTCCAAGATTTAAATCTTCCAGGATCTTGCTCCGTCCACAAGCCTGAAGCGCAGAGAATTAAAGGACGTTACAAGAACTTTACGAGAGCATGGATATAAATATAAGTGGGGTTTTCCCTTCCGCTTAATTGTAGAAGTAAGTGGTCGCCAAATCACCATAAGGGATCCGATTGAAGGCAAGGACTTACTACGTAAACTCGACTTGGGCCGCCCGGTTCCGGATCTGATTTCCAGTCAGTGACAGAAGCTTTTCACTTCTCTTGGTAACAGGTGCTCATTCTAACCGTCAGCCTTTTGGAACAGAGCCTGGGCTCATACGGCTTCCTGGTAAATGTGACGGCTTCACAAATTGAAATTTGTCATCCTGGACAGGTACCACTGGTTTTGTTACTTCCAAATGGAAGGATCTACATGTAGCTGATTAGTAAAATCTGAACTACAAACTTTATATTAGACAGTTTGTTATATAAATATGACATATATGATGTGCTGCTCATGTTTTCGCGTGTTATGCTTACTATTGCTTGTCTAAATGTGTTCATGTTCTGTTTACATTTTGTTTCTCAAATTGTTCTATAGGATAATTTCCTGCAGTTGAGGGACGGCCATGTCTCTTGGGCTTCCCTGCTGTCTTACACATTACGAGTGATGGGGCCTGGTTGGCACTACGGTTTGGTTCACGGTCAGTGCCCATGGACTCATATGGATCGCTTGTGGGACATGGCCGCCTCCTGTTGTCGGAGTTCGGTTGGAAACTTAAGGTCCCCTGGAATTTTTTTATTTTTTTTTTAATTTAAGTCTTTAAAAATGCTTAAAATGTTCCTACATCTACGTTATTGTTTTACCGTAACTCTTTTTAAGGATTTATATTCCTGTTTGTAGTGCGTGTTTCTGGGTGGGTTGGGCTAGGTTCCTCAGCCCGGCCTTGCTCCCCATATACATTGGGTTAAAGGAGTGTGCGGACAGGTTAGTCCTCATAATCTCCCTGTTCATAATACCCTAATCTTAGTAACTTGAAACCCAACTCCTGAGCCCATCCGACCCGTTCTACTTGAGACGGTTCGGATTCCCACTTTTCCATGGGCTCAACCTCAGTGGTCACCTCTTACCCCACACTTTGCTGGGCAAGGTGGTCGACCACTAGCTACCCTTATCCCTTTACCAATACTCCCCCTCAACACTTTCCCTTCCCTTCTTTTTCTCTTCTCTTCTTTTTTTTCTTTCCTTACTACCCAAGCTTTATTTGCTATCTCTCGCTCTCCTTGATTAACAGGGTACGTCCCTTAGTATTTTCGCAGAGCACCATGTCTTTGACTTTTGCTTCCATTAATGTCAAAGGGCTTAACACACCACAAAAGAGATCACTACTATATAGAACTGTAAAAGATTTGAAAGCTGATTTTGTATTTTTACAGGAGACTCATTTTAAACAGGGCGACCATCCCTCCTTGTCCTCCCGTAGATTTCCCACTGTGGAATATGCCTCCCTACCAGTCAAGAGGTGTGGAGTTGCCATCATGATTAGGAACTCCGTGCCCTTTCAACTTACAGTGTCTAGTTTAGATCATGAGGGCCGCTTCATCATATTGGTGGGTCAGGTAGGACATCAAACTATTACTGTGGCAAACTTGTATGCCCCTAATACAGGGCAGTCTAGCTTCTTTAACAAATTTTTTCTTGAGTTAAGTAAAATACAGAGAGGCCTTCTCCTGATAGGCGGGGACTTTAATACTATACTGTCAGAGGATCTAGATAGGTCAGGAACGCGTCATGTCCCCCCACCTACTACCCAAACAAAGGCGCTGATTAAACACATGGCTGGGGCTGGTCTGTTCGACTCTTGGAGAGCCCATAACCCCTCCTCTCATGACTATACCTTTTACTCACGCCCACACAATTCTTACTCCAGAATTGATATGATTATGGGCTGCAGTAGTTATACAACTTCTCACTCGTACTGACATACTCACCAACCCGTGGTCGGATCATTCAATAATCACGGCTTCGTTTGATCTGTTGGATAAATCTAAAAGTAACACATCCTGGAGATTAAACAAATCTTTGCTCAAACTGCCCGTGTTTAAAGAGCAGATAGAGTCTCACCTCCAAGAATACTTTGATCTTAATCTAACGCCTGACACCCCTCTTCCCACGATTTGGGAGGCGCATAAATCAGTCATCAGGGGGGCCATTATTAAGTTTGCCTCCTTTCGTAAAAAGCAACAAACCTTGAAACTAAACTCTCTTACTGCCCAGCTGCAACAGCTCGAGGGTATTCACAAACAAAATCACTCAAAACTAGTTTATAAGCAAATCCTCTCCATTAGTGGTGAAATCCAATCTCTACTAGCGGAAAAGACTGAGAGAGCCCTCCGCTGGCTCAACCAAAAAAGTCTGACACTATGTTAGCAAACAAATTGAAGGCAAAACGAGCAGCACAGGCAATAATGGCAGTAAGAGACAAACGGGGTATGTTGAGTTACGACCCGAAAGTTATCAACGACTCTTTTTATAGTTATTACAAATCTCTATATAATCTGAATAAAGAGGGCGCCCCGGTACCCCCCTCACCGTCTATTATCCAACAATTCCTGAAGACATGTAACCTTCCAAAGCTAGACAAGAGCATAGCTTCTAAATTGAATGAAGATATCAGTGGGGAGGAGCTTAAGGCAGCTCTTAAATCCCAAAAGACTTCCAAGGCTCCCGGCCCTGATGGATTCACCACCTCTTACTATAAAACTTTTAAGAATATTTTGTCTCCGCACCTACTTACTGTTTTCAACGCAATCCTACGGGGGGAGCAATTTCACAGAGACACCACACGTTCCAATATTATAGTAATACCCAAGCCTAATATGGATCCCACAGTTTGCGCTAACTATCGGCCCATCTCATTGCTAAACGCAGATATTAAGTTATTTGCCAAAATTCTGGCGAATAGGTTGAACAACCATCTGTCGCACCTTATAGACTCAGACCAAGTTGGATTTGTCCCTAACAGACAAGCTCTGGACAATACTAGAAGAACCATAGACTTGATTTCTTACATAAACCAAACCAAAATTCCTTCTGTGGTTCTGGCGCTAGACACAGAGAAAGCCTTTGATAGGCTCTCCTGGCCATTTATGTTTCAGACCCTTCAATCCTTTGGATTCTTCGGCAATTTTCTTCAAGGTATTCAAGCCTTATATCATAGCCCATCCTCCTCGGTGTCGACAAATGGTTTGAGCTCTTCCGTATTTGGCATTGAGAACGGGACGAGACAAGGTTGCCCTCTCACCCCTCTTATCTATGCACTATGTATCGAACCACTTGCTGCTCGGATCCGACTGAACCCGGATGTGAAGGGAATCCAGGTCAAGAGTAGACAATATAAGATATCGCTGTTTGCAGATGATGTTCTTCTCACATTATCATCACCTCAAACCTCTCTTCCTAATTTATTCGCGGAACTGCAAAATTTCAGTTTTTTTTCCGGATATAAAGTGAACAACTCCAAATCAGAGGCGCTAGCGCTACATCTTCCACCTTAAATAAAGAAAGTCTTAGAGCTTAATTTTGAGTTTCAATGGCGTCCCCGAGCAATCCGATATCTGGGAGTCTATATAACAAGCTCCTATGAAACGTTGTTTCAGGCTAATTACCCCCCTTTGTTATCCACAATAAAACATGACTTATTGACCTGGGGCTCTCTTTACATCTCGTGGTTCGGAAGGATCAATGCCATCAAAATGAATGTCTTACCCAGACTTTTATATTTATTCCAGACCCTTCCGGTTAAAGTCCCTGACTCTTTCTTGAGCTCTATTCAATCTATATGTGGTAAGTTTGTATGGCAAGGTAAGAGACCCAGGCGTAGTAAACTTTGTTTAGCTAAATCTAAATATAATGGTGGTCTGGGCCTCCCCTTGTTTGACAAATATTACCAAGCTACACAACTGACTCACCTCATTTCTTGGCTCTCACCACTGGGACTCAAGAAGTGGGTGGATATTGAAGAATTGTTGTCTTCAGATATAGGAGTTTGCTTTTTACCTTGGATCCCTAGAAGTGTCAGGCCAGCCTCAGCCCTTGCTACGCCCTCCATCCGTTTTACGTTGGAGGTATGGGACAAATTGAACAAAAAATATACACTGGCCCCATACCCCTCGCCTCTCACCCAGCTGTGAAGACACCCTCTTTTCCCACAGGGGTGCATCAATGCTTTTGCTTACCCTTGGAGGAAAGCAGGGTTAGACCGATTCTTTAATTTGATGGGTGAGCATGCCCCACCTGAGCGAGAGACATGCACTTCCAAGTAACCTTTACTTTCACTACGTGCAAATTAAAAGCTTTATTCAAGCCCAGACCCATTCATCTAGGTGACGGATGCCAACATCTTTCGAGAGACACTGTATTTATAGTCCGGGTCGCCGAGGCTACATATCGATCCTGTATAGTTCTCTCGTGTCCTCCTCATCTCCTCCTAAGGAACCGTTTGAGCAGGCTTGGGAACAGGATCTTGGGGTGACCCTAGACGAGGAGAGATGGTCGCTCATTCGTGAAGAATTTCGAGGTCATCTATTAATACACCTATCCGTGAAAACTCATACAAGGTCTACACCAGATAGTATATGGTCCCTGAGAGACTCCATTCTATCTTTCCCCAAACTTCAGATCTTTGTTGGCGTGACTGTGGGGCGGTGGGCTCTTTCCTTCATATTTGGTGGGATTGTCCTTTGGTGGCTAAATTTTAGGGTGAAGTTCTGTCACTGGTTCGGCAGGTTACCTCAATTAACGTGCCTAAGAATCCACTCTCGGTGCTCCTTTACCAACCTATCAAGGGCATTACTAAAACATCAGATAAGCTGATCCGACACATCTATAATGCAGCTAAGCTTCAAATAGCAAGCGAATGGAAGAAGGCCTCACAACCTTCTAGAGAGGGGGTTATGAAAAGAACTTGGCACACGGCCTCCATGGAATATGTGACTAGTCTCCTTCATGACAAGGTTCCCACGTTCCACAAAGTATGGGATCCTTGGTATAGCTTTAACAACAGTTCTATGCCGGGTCTCTCATAAGCCTTAGATGCTTTTCCCTCCTTTTCTTTCTTCAATCTCTATAACTTTATTTTTCCTATTCTCTCTGTGCTCCCTCTGCTTACCTTTCCCTCTCAGTCCCTTCCACTTCCTTCCTTCCCCCTGTACCTCCCCATAAAAAAAAAAAAAAATCATGCCAGTTTGTTCTATTCGCTGGATAAGTACAATGGTACTAGATACACATTAGAAATTGGGGAAAAAATTTTATATCTCGTTGTTCGCTTTGTAGATCTTTAACTCCCTCTTGGAATGTACCTGGTTGTGAAAAATATATTTATATCTTTTTTGTTGTTCTTATGCGTTTTTTATTTTTCTTATCTGAAGTCTTTACATTTTGTAATCCCGTACTTGGATACTATGTATGACATGTACTGTTGTGCTTTATACACATCTGCTGTTATAAATAAAAAGTTTAAAAAAATAAATAAAAAAATTCAAGCTCCTCAATTGGATAAGGTCTTATTGCAGAAATAACTAGCTGGTTTACCAAATCCTCAGTTAATAAGGGAGAGTACTGATGCTCAAACAGTCATGCATTAGTAAATACTAAATCCTCAATATGAGGTTCTGTTCAGCCAAATCTCGGTACATTCACAAACCAGGCTCTAGTATGTAGCTCCAGACTTGCATACAGACTTATAAAAATTACCATTCTTAAATCAGGACTAAGAGGGATTCCAGTGAACACACAAATCTGTGAATTAGCAGCTCCACCATTTTGTTAGTGACAGCAATCTCACTCCATGATAGTGCTGAATCTGCAGCTAACCACAGCATGTGATGGCATACTATGTCTGTATTGCGCAAGGAACACGTCCATTAAGGTTTCTGCCTTAATCGTCGTTATTTCATTGCTTTTTGCAATTTGAGTTGAAGAGTTTCAATCGTTTTCTTTAATTGTAGATTGTGTATAAGGAACTTTAATCGGACATGTTAAACCGTAAGGTTTTTAGTCAATAGAATTTCATGGCTTTTTGTAAAGTGAAAATATTGATAATAAAGTTACGAACTTACAATTTCACAGCAGTTAAAAATAGTGGAAACTAGATGGGTCAAGTGGTTCTTCTTAATCCCTAACAAACAAGGGTGTTTACATAGCTCTACTATATTAGCCTCTACCACCTGTGCCTTTTGCAGTTTGAGTTGAAGAGTTTCAATCGTTTTCTTACATTGTAGATTGTGTATAAGGAACCTTAATCGGACATATTAAACCGTAAGGTTTTTCGCCTATGGAATATATATATATATATATATATATATATATATATATATATATATATATATTATATATATCTATCTAATATATATAAGCCTAGTGGCGTGTGTTAGTCTGTGTGTGGGAAAAAAAAAAACAAGCTGCAATATTTTTGGGGGGTCGTAGGTAAGTTGACACTGAGAAGTCCTGTGGAAGTCTATTGACTAGAAGGGAATCCGCTTTAACTATCTATTCATAAATGTTTTGGTTCATCCACTTGTGGGACAGCTGCCTTTTTACAGAAATCACATTAAGTTAGCCCCTGATCGATGTCCAAAGTCTAAAGGAATCCTCAGATGAAGTAACCTGAGGCTGAGTCTGGACCACTCAAATTTTGGACTCCAGAGTTTGAATCAACTGATGTTCCCTACTAACATTTGGGATGTTGATGGTACGAACATTGTCTAGAGATATCTATTCCCTAATCCTACCATGTGTCCTTTTATATTTCATAAATTTGTTGCGGGAACAGAATAGAGGCAAAAGAGGTAGGGTAAAGTACAATTCTTAACATAGAACTGATTCTTAAATGAAAAAAACAGACACAGCATTATATTTGAAGTATGATAAATAACAGTCTTATTAGAAAGGGGGAAAAACTTTTATAAGAACCATTATATAAAGTTGTCTATTATGTGTGTGAGGTAGAGCTAGGTAATTAGGAGCTCCAAGTAGCTCAAAATTGTTTGGGGTGGTCATGCATTATATTAATAATATGATAAAAGATCTGCCAAACTTCGTTGACAAGGATGGGTATAATAGATTATAGTTTATTTTCTTCAAATTGAGTGCTATTAGGCATCTAGATACTATGAGGATATGACCTATGAGTTTCTGGGTGTGTTTCGTTACATCTGTTCTTGGGTGGTAGAAGATAGAAAAATTGAGTGACAGACACACTTGTGTGACAGCTAGAATTAGGTCACATACTTCCTGCCAAAAGCCCTCTGTCTTGGGATAGCTCCACCAGATGTAGGACATGGGGTGAGTTCTAATTTCTATTAACTCCTCAATTTACCAGGGGCTCTCTAAGACTTATTAATATTGATCAGTACGCCGACACTAATTACAGGTTATTTACCCTCAGTATGTACTGCTATTTAAGTCTTCTATGGTAAATTATACAGATAAGAAAACACAATTGGTGCGATTAATGTTTTATGTTTATACATATATCTTAAAAATTGTTATAATGAATAGCTTTTAATAACAAATGTTAGAGAATTTTCTACAAAACCACTTTGATTATCTGATATTATTACTATTATATCTTCTAAGTAGTATTATTGATTATCCACACAGGAAAGATATCTAAATACTAATGGACCACACTCTCTCCCAGGTGTACCTCTGATTATATTAAAAATGGATTGCTCATTTATTCAGATGAGGGGGTGCTCTCCCAGAGCTAAACATAAATTATATCACAGCAGCAACCAGAGAAAAAAGTATTTGCTGTTGCGGCACTCTCACAGGTCCACATTAATTGTTTAAAAATTGCATATTTTATTGTAATCTTTACAACTATCCAAATTACCTATGTTTTGTGAAATATTGATTAAAATAAAGTATTAAGAGTGAATATACGATTTAGAACAGTGAAATTAAACAGGTTGTGAGAGTTTACCTATAGGGATCTGTTATGAAAGAGTCAGCATATTGTATTCTCTTAAATTCATATTATAAGCGTTTGTAACACATTTACCTCTTGTTTGCATAACCTCCTTAAATTGGAAGCAGAGGACTATATTTATAACAATTTTCCCATGTCACTTTTGTCGAAGTCAGCAAATTGGATAAAGTCATTTCAATTAAAGTCTAGCAAACTTGGTTGTCTTTGTCTGAAAAGATGCGTACGGTACGCTATGACGTACAAGGGCACGCTACGGCGTGAAAGGGCGTACGCATCCACTGCACGTGGCAGCAACAGTAATTGGTCTTTTACCATACATCCGCACAAACACGCATACTTAATCACTCTGTATGTCTCTACACTGGCTGCCTGTCTTCTACCGAATCCAATATAAAATACTTTTACTAACCTACAAGGCCATCAACAAAGCTGCACCAACATACATCTCCTCTCTTGTCTCAAAATATCTCCCAACTCGGCAACTCCGTTCTGCAAAAGATCTGCGTCTCTCATCCACCCTCATTACATCCTCCCATTCCCGGTTACAGGACTTTTTTCGGGCTGCACCCACTCTATGGAACTCTCTCCCTCGCACAATAAGACTCTCCTCTGTTCTACAAACTTTCAAGCGTTCTCTGAAAACCTACCTATTCAGACAAGCGTATAATATTCCTCAACCACCATCTTAACCTCACTACCTTTAGCCTGTTACACAATTTCACACAAGACAACTACCCCCGGACCAACATTATTGTGTGACAGGATCATTTAGCTTATGAGTCACCCTACCTTTGCAGTCTGGCTGGGCCAAGATGCAAAATGTATACTTAACCTCATGTGTCAATCTCCCATTGTCCCATAGATTGTAAGCTTGCGAGCAGGGCCTCCTCACCTCTTTGTCTGTTTTACCCAGTTTGTTTATTAGTTTATTACGTTTGTCCCCAATTGTAAAGCGCTACGGAATATGTTGGCGCTATATAAATAAATGATGATAATGATGATGATGATGATGATACTTATAAAATAGTACACATTAATGGTAGTTGCAACACATAGTCAGTTATGTCGAAATATAGTAGTATTTATATGTTATATCAGAGTTACAGGCATATTAGTGAAATACACGGAACGGGTTAAAGGAATAACCTCATGAGTGATATCATAATGAACCTTGTTACATATCCTACTGTTTGGTTCACTCTGCGAGGGAATCGCAGAGTGCATACGCAAGTTATGAATGATAGGGAATTATGAACTACTTAAGACTAAGGAATCCTGGCGGGAAGAGCAGAGCATACCCCCTGCAGAGATGACCCCCTCCTTTGGATTCCTTAGGATGAACCAGCCAATGATTGACGACCCCTTGGACATTCCTGAGACCCGGACCAATAGATGCAAGCTATACCATCTTCATTGTATTACTGTATTTGATTGTGTATATAAGCAGCAGCTTGTGATCCAGAGTGCAGACATCTTGTCCCCAGACTTCAGGATTGAATGACTGCACTGGATCCAGAGCGCCTGCGATAAGTAACGGCTGTATTTACTATTACTTCGCTTGAGCATATTATTCCACTTATTGCGAATAAATCTTTGTGCTTTGGAAACACAAATCGAAGTTCGACAATCGTTATTGGTTAGCGACAATACGCACATAACAATTTGGGGGCTCGTGAGCTTTGGAGGTTTCGTTGCCGATGATACGCAAGACCAACGGATTTCGGTTCCTCAACAAAGGGTGGAGATGCGTCATAAACGGGTAAGAACGCATGGTGTTCAAAACCTGAATTTTACTCTGTGTTGCGAAACCGAATGTCCGTTTTGCATTATCTAGGGCACGCTAACTAGAACCTAGGGACAAAAGAGAAAACTGTTTCTTTTTTCTGTCATTGTGCGTTTTAACTGTATTGCATTGCTTAGCGTATGTGTATTTCCTGCTGTGCGTACGCGAACTTCCGGTAGACTTGCCACGTGGTTAAACAATCATTTTGATAGTTATTGTACATGTATAGTATAATTACTTGTGAAAGCCTCTGAGATATTATTATTGTTGTTGGGAACTTTTGATTTTCTGCGCAGAAAAGGTGTATAGTGTGTGATGTTGTAACGTAGATACACTGTTTTATTGTGGATTGTGCTCAGTTGCTGTCTGACGAGGCGGATTGCCCAACTGAAGGACGGTATACAGGGCAGGTATACCGAATGCGAAAACCGGGTTTTCGCAAAGCGCTACCAATAGATCACAAGGTTTGCTAATAATTAGTATTGGTAGGCAGTGCGATCTGGTCGCACCGTTAGTGCGAATTGGTGAAGCAGCTAGGAGGAATTATACTGGAAAGGCAGGTTGATTGTATTAACTTGCGCTCCCAGCGATAATAAACTCAGCAGATTTTTGTGGTTGAGCCAGGGTATCGAGGAGCTGATAGCCCTTGGGGCCCACAGTGATATTTCTGTATTAGGGATCCTCGCCAGGGGCGAGAAAAGCGAGTGAACGCGGCTAAAGGAAATACGTTCGCCGAGCATTATAGATCTCTAGCGGTGAGTATAGCAACAGAGTTGAAATTATTAGGTGGAAAGAACAGAGCATTGCGGTGTGTCTGTTTCACATTTGGCCGGAAGGAACAGAGCATTGCGGTGTGTCTGTGTTCCGGGTAGAAGGTATATTGTTCAACATGGGTGCTAAGCATACGCTAGAGAAGGTCAGTGTACTGCCTAAGGAAGGCCCTATTGGTTCAGCGAAGTTTCTCATGTGTAAGAAATATGGTGCATACGCAACTGTGTATTGTGACACGTGGGTCAAGATGACCAAAGATTGTGATAGGCCTTTCCCAACAATAGGAAGTTTTAATGCAGAGGTACTAAATACCGTAAAAGATAAAGTATGGTTGATTACCTCAACGAAAGTGAGGAATAAACATAATGATTGTTTAAAATTGTGGCAAATGGAAAGTAACACGTGGGCAGAGCAGCGAATGCAAACCGGAAGTAGGCGTGACGAAAAGCGCGCGCAAGGCGGATGTACCCGTTGCGAAGCGTGGCGAACTCAGCGCAAGCGCGCCCCCGCCACCTTATGTGGCGGGAGGGGTAAGTACAGCCGTTGTTAAAACTGAAAATAGAAAAATTGCTAAGTTGTATCCTGTTTTAAGCCAGTTTAAATCAAGTGTATCTGAAAGTGAAGATGAACCCACTGTGATTTCGGCCATTGCCCATGCCGTTAGTGTACTAGAGACTAAACAAGTATGAGAAAATGGCTGAGATAGGTGAGAGTAGCGTGATCACTAGGAGTGAAAGCGTTCTAAATCTAGGACCAGTAAATCCTGTAGTGTCTCCTGAAGTCAGTGCACCAGAGGGTGCGTTCCCGGTCCGCACAATATCAGTTCCCAATGGGAAACCAGATAAGGATGGTGTAGTTCCTTTAAGAAATGTTACAATGCATTGTCCCTGGACTAGATCAGAAATACGTTCCATTATGACTGAATTCCAGATCCTAGAAAAGAGTTAGCTAAATGTCAGAAATTTGTTAAAGACTTAGGAAATGCTCACGAACCAACCAGTAAGGATTGGCGGGTAGTGTTGAGGGCGTGTCTTCCTCCCAATACTAACATACAAAAATTTATTGAAGATTGTTTGTTGGAGGAAGATGACACTTTGACCGATGAGATTAACCAACGGAATATAGAACAAATTGTCAAACACTTAGCCATCGGTTTTCCAGTAGTAGTAAATTGGAGTAAGATTTTCACCATTAAACAAAAGGATAGTGAAACTGCCTCAGATTACTTTGCTAGAGCTATAACAGCGATCGCACCGATTTACTGGGATATCCAACATAAGTGAGGACCCACATCACAGAGAGGTAGCTGTAGGAGTAGTGATGGATGGCCTTAGAGAAAATTTAAAGACGAGAGTACAAACCACATTACCTAATTGGAGAGGCGTCACGGTAGACTCTCTTAGGGAATCTGCTGTGGAGCATGACAAAAACCTTTTTAGAAAAAGGGAGGAGAAAAGTGATAGGTTAATGATGGTAAGTATACAGGCTCTAGAAAGGGTGCATACACGACCACCAGCATACAACCCATATAACAGGAAACCTAAAGTGATCAGGTGTTTCAACTGTAACGAGGAAGGACATTACGCTAGAGAGTGTAAAAAGGAAAGACTCAATACACAGAAAGGTGGGTCACATAGATATCCTCCAAGGAGGGATTCACATAGACTAGAAGACTCACATCTACCCGCGCATATTACAGCAGCAAATGCTGCGCGGGAAATCAATAGTCAGCGGTAGGGGTCAGGTCATACCTGTAGTCTACAGCCAGTGAGGTTAACTGAGAGTCAGAGTGAAGAACCAACAATGATAGTTGACATAGCTGGTAGGAAACAAACTTTTCTTGTAGATACAGGGCGGCCCGATCTGTGATAACCTCTCCTTTCAACCTACAGGTGACCAGTAAAACTATTCCAGCTATGGGAGTAACGGGAAAAGTGTTACATTATCCTCTAACTAAACCCGCCGAAGTTACTATCGGGCCTCTGCATACTAAGCATTCGTTTCTCTTGGCTGCAGCGGCTCCTACTAACTTGCTAGGGAGAGACTTGCTATGTAAAATGGGATGTGTCATATACTGTACTTCTGATGGTGTGTTCTTAGATATGCCGGAGAAGGTCGCACATGAGGTACAGGATATATTGGACACCCCTCAAAGGTTAATGTTACACTCTACTGTTGTAGAACAAAGTCCATCTCAAGTAAAGGGGATGTTGCTGGGAATACCAGGTTCCCTATGGACCAGAGATGGACAGGACACTGGACTGATGGCAAACGTAGCCCCTGTCATGGTCAATCTAAAAAGTGGTAGGATAGCTCCAAAAATCCCACGGTATCCATTAAAACCGGAGGTGGAACTAGGGGTATATCCTGTATTGAGAGGCTGTTACAACAAGGGATTTAATTCGTACAGCCAGTACAGCAAATAGTCCCATTTTCCCTGTGAAGAAGAGTGGGGGGAGGGGCTATAGATTAGTCCAGGACTTAAGGGAATTAATAAAGTTGTGAGAGCCAATTCCCCGTAGTGCCAAATCCAGCTGTCATCCTCATGCAGATTCCACCGTCTGCCAGTCATTTTACTGTCATTGATCTATGTTCTGCTTTCTTCTCAGTCCCTCTTCACCCTGACTGCCAATACCTTTTTGCATTCTCCTACAGAGGAGTGCAATATACATGGACCAGACTACCCAGGGGTTCATTGACAGCCCCAGTATTTTCTCCCAAGCCTTACATGACTGTTTGCAATCCTTTCAACCCCACAATGGGTCTGTTCTAATTCAATATGTGGACGATTTGTTGTTGTGCTCTGATTCTTTTATGTCATGTTTGCATGATACTAAATTGTTGTTGCTTCATCTTTCACAAACAGGGCACAAGGTGGCAAAGGATAAATTACAGCCATGTCAGACTAAGGTCAAATACTTAGGACACTGCCTCACTAAGGGGCTAAGACACCTGACAACCGACAGAATTGAGGCCATACAACACATGACCCTGCCGCAGAGCCAGAAGCAGATTCGTACTTTCTTGGGGATGTGTGGATACTGTAGGTCCTGGATCCCAGGTTTTTCTATTCTGGCATTACCATTGCAGGAGCTAGTCTCTTCCACAAACCAGAGCGTGTTGTACACACAGAAGAGTCAGAGCAAGCGTTCTTTAACCTTAAAGATAGTCTGACAAGAGCACCTGCATTGGGAATACCTGATTATGAAAAGCCTTTTGAGCTATTTTGTACAGAAGCTGATGGCTGTGCAGCAGGTGTCCTCGCACAGATACATGGTGACGCTAGCAGACCGGTAGCATACTACAGTGCACAATTAGACAATGTGGCAAGGTCACTCCCAACATGTCTCAGAAGTGTAGCAGCAACGGCCCTTTTAGTAAGTAAGAGCGAAGATGTAGTATTAGGTCATAATTCAACCATCTATACACCCCATGCTGTATCAGCTCTGTTAAATTCAGCCCAAACCAGACATGTTTCTTCAGCTAGATTCACAAAATGGGAACTAGCCCTGATGGCACCCTCAAACATTACCATCAAACGATGTAGCACCTTAAATCCAGCTACATACCTTCCGTATGTGTCTCAAGAGACACAAAGGGTGGGAGGTGAGGGACCCTGGTTGATGATGAGTTAGGCAAGAATACTGACACGCATGACTGTATGGAACACCTGAATCAGACCTTTACTGCAAGGCCCGACATACGTGACACCCCCTTAGAAAATGTAGATTTTACGTTTTATACAGACGGAAGTTGCCATAGACAGACAGAGACAGGAGAGCTATGTACTGGTTACGCTGTTGTAGACGATCAGGATGTGGTAGAAGCTGAACCCCTTGGTCCACCTCACTCAGCCCAGGTGGCGGAACTAGTAGCACTAAGGAGAGCGTGTGAACTGGCAGAGGGTAAATCAGCCTATATATATACTGACTCTAGGTACGCCTTCGGGTAGTGCACGATTTTGGGGCCCTTTGGCGTCTTAGAAACTTTACGACAGCAGCAGGTACACCAGTAGCACACTCACAACACATAAAAGGACTTCTGACAGCGATACAGTTACCCAGAACAGTAGCCGTCATAAAGTGCAAAGCCCATACCTTTGAAGAAGACCCAGTGTCATTGGGCAACAACAGAGCAGACGAAGCTGCTAAATGGGCAGCAGGGCAACCTATGACTGTATCGACCGAGACTATGATGGTTTTTCAGACATTAGACACGCAGAATTTAATTGAAATGCAAGACTTGTGTTCCCTGCAGGAGAAGGCGGTCTGGAAGGCGAAGGGATGTGGTCAAGAGTCCTCAGGACTCTGGAGAGATGGACAAGGTAAGCCTGTAGCTCCCAGAACATACTATCCAAGCCTGGCTGAAGCAGCACACGGCCTGACTCACCTGGGTAAAGAAGGTATGGGCAAACTGGTGAGAGCATACTGGTGTGCTCCCGGATTTTCCTCTCAAGCTGGTAAGAAAGCAATGTCATGTCTTACTTGTTTGAGGAAAAATGTTGGGAAAACTATTCCAACTGAGCCATCCCACATCCCTCCTACAGACGGACCTTTCCAGGTAATACAAATTGACTATATCCAATTACCACCGTGCAGGAATCTAAAGTATGTGTTAGTGTGTATTGATGTGTTTTCCGGTTGGGTAGAAGCATATCCGGCAGCCACTAATACTGCTGTGTTCACTGCAAAGAAAATTGTACAAGACTTCGTGTGTAGGTTCGGTATCCCTAGAATCATTGAAAGTGATAGGGGTACACATTTTACTGGTGATATCTTCCAAAATATGTGTAAACTCATGGGAATCAGTAGCAGACTTCACACCCCTTACCAACCACAAGCCAGTGGTAAGGTGGAGAGAGTAAACGGTACTATCAAGAACAAACTAGGTAAGATAATGGCTGAAACTGGGTTGGCATGGCCTGAGGCTTTGCCGTTGGTCCTCCACAGCATTCGAACCACTCCTAGACCTCCTCTTAATCTGTCCCCCTTTGAGATACTGTTCGGACGACAACCTCATTTGATCGTGAGTCCACAAGACGACTTAAAGTGTAATAATGAAGTGACTGTACAATATCTTATAAGAATGAGTAGACAGCTGAAACAACAACAACAAAAACTAAAAATGCTGTCACCTGGTATGCCAGAGACGAACTGTCATGATGTTGAACCTGGAGACTATGTTATGATCCGCAATTTCTTACGTTCAGGTTGTTTAACAGACCGTTGGGAAGGCCCGTACCAAGTGCTGCTGACCAGTACTACATCACTGAAGGTTGCAGAGAGAGACACTTGGGTCCATTCCACCCACTGCAGGAGAGTCCATAATCCGGAGAAAGTGCAAGACAAGACTCAGACCGACGACATAGAGC
This sequence comes from Mixophyes fleayi, assembly GCF_038048845.1. NCBI lineage: Eukaryota > Metazoa > Chordata > Amphibia > Anura > Limnodynastidae > Mixophyes > Mixophyes fleayi. The sequence continues at coordinate 144,867,606 of NC_134406.1, read as the reverse complement.
TGTCACTCGTAAGCCTGTTCCGGGAGACCTAAAGCCTGCAGTTGAGACACCTGAATCAGAGACGTTGCCTCAGAACTACCTTTCCAGCGATGGAGTGGCGATTTTTGTTTTTCTTTTGTTCCAGGATTTTCCTTGTTTTTACTTTTTCTAGGACATTCTATTTTTGTGAAGGAGGATGGAGGACGGAGGAGAGTTCTGGGAGTGATACGGATGAAATGGAGGCCGAAGAAAAGTTAATAGGATATCCTGAGCAGCCCATTATCAAACTTGGTCCAGGGGTTATGAAAAGGTCTGCTAGCTCAGGAACTCGGAGGCAGTGTGAGGGGCTATTGTCTGATGAGTATTGTATCTGCAAGTTCTGCAACTCCCTAGTTGAAGAGAGATGCATCCAACGATGCCAGTCCCCCAGTACTCTGAATATAGGCGGGCATCCTTTGGAGGATTATCACTCCCTGGTGGGTAAGGTGCTAAACCAAACCGAGTGTTGAGTGTGCTCTCATGTGCCTCAAGGGCAGCATAACATAGGACTAGTGCCATTCCCTCTGAACATATCCGAAGTACTCAAATTGAGGGGTGGGAGGCCCATAGAAGGGAGGTACAATAACACTAGGTCCCCTAGTCTGACGCTTCGACAATACTCCATAGGCAGATCTTTGCTGTGCCTAAACATATCTCACGCAAAGGGCCTGGAGAATTGGGAGGCTGACCTATCAGATCAGACAATGGCTCGCCACACTCATTTTAGAGAGAGACTCACAAGGTCACTACTAGGCAGGAATATTGATGGAAGTCACAAGTTAGGGCGTATAACCAAACATAAGAAGATATCCATTGGAAAAGTCTCTACAGATAAATGTGAAAATGTCATTAATGCCGACACATGTCTAGAGCAGATGGAGACACTAGGCATGGGTAGTTTTATCAAAACTCTGTGTGACATAATTCATGGGCATACCGTCCCTTATGTTCTCCCTGATGATGTGTATTTTGTTTGTGGAAGAAAAGCTTATTCCTGGGTGACTCCGAGTTCCAAAGGCTTGTGTTTCTTAGCTAAACTGGTTCCTGAAATCATGACTATTACTCATGAAGAAATGGTTGATATTCACAAGACTACATCACCACCATACATACACACACACAGTATGAACACCGTGGCAAGAGAAATATGATTCCTGGTGAGGAACCCATAGCTACAAAATTGATTAGTGAAACTGCTGGTTTCCAAGTTATGGTTGCTCTAGATCTCACCAGGACCGCTCGGGGAACATTAAACTTTAAATATATCCAAGAACTAGCTAAATTAATAGATAATATCACCGAGATGTATGATGACACTTTCAGGTATACTGGAAGGGAGCTACAAGCTTACAAGAAGGAGTTGGTGCAACATAGACTGGTACTAAATTATCTCACCTCTATTACTGGTGGGTACTGTGTGACACTGGCCACCCAGTTCGGTGTCATATGTTGCACGTACATTACTAATAACACGGATGACCCTAAAGAGGTTATAGACCGGAAGATGGATGAAATTTTACAGCTGAAATGGGAATATCGAAAGAGCCATAATTCTTCGTTATATGAGGTCGGGGAAAAGGTGGCGGGTTGGTTCTCGTGGTTGAACCCTGTGAAATGGTTCTCCGGTCTGGGGGAGTGGGTACAGGAAATGGTTGCTAGTGTAGGTAAGCTCCTTCTCCTTATACTGGGTGTCATCTTAGCAATTGGTTTAGTTGTCAAATGTGTTCCTACTGTGTTGAAGTGTGGAAAACGGTCTCATAGGAGTAACACTGAGAAAGAGACTGAAAGGGTGGTACCAGATACCGAGATCATGGTCTGTGAAGAAGCATTGTATAAACCTGAACTTGAAACGGTGATTGGGTGATAGTTTAGTACACTATCAAAGGGTGGAACTGTCGAAGTCAGCAAATTGGATAAAGTCATTTCAATTAAAGTCGAGCGAACTTGGTTGTCCTTGTCTGAATAGATGCGTACGGTACGCTACGACGTACTAGGGCACGCTGCGGCGTGAAAGGGCGTACGCATCCACTACACGTGGCAGCAACAGTAATTGGTCTTTTACCATACATTCGCACAAACACGCATACTTATAAAATAGTACACATTAATGGTAGTTGCAACACATAGTCAGTTATGTCAAAATATAGTAGTATTTATATGTTATATCAGAGTTACATGCATATTAGTGAAATACACGGAACGGGTTGAAGGAATAACATCATGAGTGGTATCATAATGAACCTTGTTACATATCCTACTGTTTGGTTCACTCTGCGAGGGAATTGCAGAGTGCATACACAAGTTATGAATGATAGGGAATTATGAACTACTTAAGACTAAGGAATCTTGGCGGGAAGAGCAGAGCATACCCCCTGCAGAGATGACCCCCTCCTTTGGATTCCTTAGGATGAACCAGCCAATGATTGACAACCCCTTGGACATTCCTGAGACCTGGACCAATAGATGCAAGCTATACCATCTTCATTGTATTACTGTATTTGATTGTGTATATAAGCAGCAGCTTGTGATCCAGTGTGCAGACATCTTGTCCCCAGACTTCAGGATTGAATGACTGCACTGGATCCAGAGCACCTGCGATAAGTAACGGCTGTATTTACTATTACTTCGCTTGAGCATATTATTCTACTTATTGCGAATAAATCTTTGTGCGTTGGAAACACAAATCGAGGTTCAACAATAGTTATTGGTTAGCGACAATACGCACATAACAATTGTTAAAAGTGAATAGAGGGGTGACCCCACGCTTTTTTTTTTTTTTTAAATCACTGCAAGAACCTGAGCACTTTTAAATTTCTCGCCCCTCAGCTCAGTGCAGTGAATAAATTAACTGACGTCACTGAGGGGGCTGGAAGTTTAAACGGGCTCTGTAACACAGCTCTGGCACTGCTCGGAGAGATTAATAAACTGTGAAGTGAGAGCAGTGCCAGGGCTAATACTAGTATAGTTTGCCCCCCCCCGCTCAGTCCCAGAACCACAGCCATCCTCCCTCTACCCCCCAAATATGGCTAATTTCTCCTGCTCACAGAATATTTTTTCTTATCGAGAGGTCAGTAAGCCATGTTTGTGCTCTCCAGTGAAGCCATTTTCAGTACACCCAGCACAAGACTATCTGACATGCGCAATATTATGAACTTTTCTGAAATCCCCTATCTTTAAAATGGGGCATGTTTAACCAAATTGTAAAAAAACTGTAACTTTCTCAAACTTGTGAACCCTCAAAGGCACTCCTCAGCCCTAATAGCTTTCTAGCAAAACTTACTGCCTTTTCTTTAAACGCCCTGTACACCGAGTTACGCTCTCCCAAAAAACTCAGAAAAACTGCGACTTTTGCAAAACAGGAAGTGGGAAAAAAACTGAGAGATTTTGAAATTTAGATTGTTCCTAAATTGTCATTCTTTTTTTTCTGAAATTTCACATGCGGCATCTGTGAACAGTTCTCCATTCGCATGCCAAATTTCAGTTTAATAGCTTTATTACTTTTTAAAATGTAGACTCTCAAACACCATGCCCCCCCTCTCACACAAATTCCCTATGGCAAAATGACATTTTTTACATGTAACCTTAATATATATATATATAGCTATAGATTATATATATATATATATATATATATATATATATATATATATATATATATATATATATATATATATATATATTACACACACACAGCAGTATCAGAGAGGTTATATATATATATTCCTCCGGGTGCTCCGGTTTCCTCCCACACTCCAAAAACATACTAGTAGGTTAATTGGCTACTGTCAAAATTGACCCTAGTCTCTCTCTGTCTGTATGTATATATGTTAGGAAATTTAGACTAAGCTCCAATGGAGCAGGGACTGATGTCAGTGAGTTCTCTACATCGCTGCGGAATCAGTGGTGCTATATAAATAAATGGTAATGATGATGTGTATGTACAGGGCTTTTTTTTTAGTAAGAAAAAAGGTGCTGGAACTCATATCACGTTGGCAATCCCTGTACACACACCCACACACGTCAGTTGTGTGACGAAACATAACGGTCGCTGCTCGCACTAATCACAAGCTGAGCAGCGCCACAAGCCGAGCAGTGCCATCACAACCCGCACGGACGAAGCACATATGCATCGGACTCGACACACAAGCAACCCTCATGCACCGTTTTAATGATTTTTGCCGCTGATCTGCTACGCTCAACAGGGCGATTCAAGTCCACGTAGACCAAACATTCGGGTCGACTTATACTCGAATATATACGGTAACTTATTCTTTTTATAGAATATACAACTCCTTCTTACTTTTAAAACACACCTTTCCAGCTTACATCACTGCTGGCACTCTATCATTAAAATAACATGTTCTATTGGATGGTCAGCATATGGACATATCCGGAGATGGTTGCTCAACACAAATCATATGACCATGATCTAATCTGTTTTGCTCATGAAGTGTGCAGTACTGGAAAATTACTAAAAACCTGTGTTTCATTAGTACTATTACATAACTTGTTTTTCAGCTAAAACTAGGATAAAGTTTGTCTTCTTAAAAGTACAGGTCTTCATAATACATTGATTCTATATATTAGTGTTATATGTGAATTCATATGTATTTCTGTTAGTTTTGTTAAAATTTACTTCAACAGTTTCCACCCTTTGTATACACATAAAAGGTACTTTTTCATGTGACTATACTAAGTTGAATAAGAGTATATATTTCTGCCAGCACTGATGTTCTGGGATAGGTATGACTCTCCAGATTTCCTGAGAGAAGAAAAGGGCTGAATTAGCAGGGATCTCTAAATAAATGTTTATTCTGGAAATGACCCTGGCACTAGAAATATTAGAGACACCAATAAAGACCATAAAAGATGAAATGCTATTACCAGAGAATAGTCAACGTCCAATGTGGGGATCAGGACAGCTAGCTGTCCAGAGAGTAGTTAGAGTCCAATGCAGAGGTCCAAACAGCACAAGACAAAATGAACAGCAGGAGTCTGTCCAGGGCCTGATCAGCCAACAGGCTGACCAGGCTGCAGCCTGGGGCGCCGGGTCGGGTGGGGGGCGCAGCAGCGCTGGGTAATAGAAAGATTTTCTTTTTTTTTTCCCATTCAACCCTGCCCGCGAAATTGTTACCTAACGGGGTCCGCCTGTGGTGTATGGAGTCCGCCTATGACTCCATACACAGGCTATAGTATGCTGAAGGCGCTGTCATCTGCCGTCAGTGCAGCCGCGGTGCGCTGTTCAGTGTGGTCACGTAAGATGTTAACATCTCACGAGACCACACTAATCAGACAGACCGCGCCCGCAGTGAAAGAAAAGGACAAACACCGCCGGACGATGGAGAACAGAGGAGCATTTCACAGGCAGGTAAGGTACTTTGAGTCAATGGCTGCCCGGGGAGCATTTTGATCAATAATATGGGGGGGCGCAGGAGAGCATTTTGATCTATAATATGGGGGGGATCAGGAGAGTATTTTGATCTATAATATGGGGGGTGGAGCAGGAGAGCATTTTGATCAATAATATGGGGGGGGGGAGCAGGAGAGCATTTTGATCTATAATATGGGGGGGAGCAGGTGAGCATTTTGATCTATAATATGGGGGGGGGAGCAGGAGAACATTTTGAGCCATAATATGGGGGATGAGAACCTGGCATTTTCTGGCACAATGGGGGGGGGGGGGGGGACTGGCGCTGGCAGCATTGAAGGATTATCATATTTTTAGGCACAAATAATTAATGGCGGGGCAGTGGCACAGATCATGACTGGGGGTGGGATAATAGGCTCAGTGGCTTTACTTATTATTCTCTATGGGTGGGGCAGTGGCACATATCATGACGCAGGGGGGTAAGCTGCAGGGGGATAAATATTTTTCTCTATGTGGGGCCAGAGGTGCGATCATGACTCGGGGGGGGGGGGGGGGAATAAGCTGCAGAAGGCATAAAAATTATAAATTGGCCAAGGGCTGGGGGGTTAATTAACTGACTGTCTGGGGTTGGTAGATGTTAGTATATGATTATAAATAATTTTCATATATTTTATTATCTATATATGCCTGTACTAAGGGGTTGTTTTATTTGGTCATAATGGAGTGTTGTGTTTGAATCATTCAGGGTTTGTTAACATTTTTGCACAATTTCAATCTAGGACCCCAAGGTTCCAGAAGCCAACTGACAACTATACTTCAAGAACAAACAAGAGTAAACATCTGGTGGTCTACACTGCAAGATCAGGTAAGAGAGAACAGCGAAATCTGTCTAACAATGAATGTGGATTTTTACTTTAGTGACATTTAACTAGTGTTGGCCTGATTCATTAATGTAAGGAATTTAAAAAACAATGAAGTTTCCATATGGCGAAAACCATGTTACAATGCAAGGGGTACATATTAGTTTATTATTTTGAAAATAAGTTAAATACTGGCTGTTTTTTAATGTTACACACAAATACTTGCTAGCTTTATGTTTACACTGAAATTTAAAGTTGATCTATGACATGGCCTACCCTAATAATAAACATGTCCCCAAAATTTAAATTTACCTCCAATGCAACATGGTTCTGGCCAGGTGCAAAGTTACTATCTTTTTGGCTTTCCTTTCCTTAATGACTTAGGGTCTGTGTGTTTAGAACTGTGTGTGCATATATATATATATATATATACACACACATGCGCATATATATATATATATATATATATATATATATATATATATATATATATATATATATATATATAGAGAGAGAGAGAGAGAGAGAGAGAGAGAGAGAGAGAGATATTATAATGTATGTATGTGTAGCTATATCTATAGTTGTGTAGTGAGTCATATCTGGAGTATTTTCACAGCGCTGTTGTTTCTAGTGGTTTCTTTGGTATAGTTTATGGAGTAGTATGCAAGGCTTCTGTGAACAGCAGCATTGAAGGATTATCATTTATTGATTGCAATAAGTTTAATAATTAATTTTACAGCATAGGATATAGCTATATCTGTTTGTCTTGTACATCTTTGCTCCTGATATACGTAAATTTGGTAAATTTATGCCTCCCTTAATCCCTTTTTTAGTGATTTTAATAACAAAATGACTAACAAAGATTCCCGTGAACCATTTAAAAAGCCAAGTGGAGCTGAGTTTAGAAAAAGAGCAAAGGAGAGAGATGAACGAGAGGGTTCTTTATTGAAAAAGATTCCCAAACTTGAATCTTTTTTCCGGCGTTCTGCAGGAAAGGTGGCTGAAGATTTAAGTATTAGTGATAAATGTGGTGGTGATGCTGTTGCACAGTCAGTACCTTCAACTAGTTCAGCTAGTTATTGTGGTTCCAGCTCCAGTGCACCAAGTGAGTCACTGACACCCATCCCAGTAACTAATATTCAACAAGCAGAAACTGCTCTAAAGCTCTCTGATCCTACTGATGACCCAGCATTCTGGGTGGTGAGTGATGAACTACGAGATTTTATTGCTCACAATGGAATAAAGCAGAACGATCAGGCAGACTTTTCCAAATCTGAAAGGAAATATTTAAATCAGAAACGATTTTTATCTAAGGCTGCTTTTTCTAAAAAAACTTACTAATGTCGAGACTGTTAAGCGACCTTGGCTGGTGTATTCAATATCAACTGGTCATGTATTCTGTGCTCCATGCAAACTTTATGGAGGCACAACTTTATTAGCTACCAGTGGATTTAATGACTGGAAAAACAGTAATGCTATATCTGACCATGACAATCTTTCTGAACACCGAGAATGTCTTGCAAAATATGTTGACAGAGGTAAATTTTCCGAAAGAGTGGACATCCAGTTATTTAAACAATACAACGAAGTAGTAAGCTATTGGCGCAAAGTACTTCTACGTGTTGTTGAAACAGTTAAATTCTTAGCCTCCAGAGGACTACCTTTTCATGGAGAGAATGAGACTATTGGTTCTTCAAAGAATGGAAATTTTCTGGGTTGTCTTGAATTGATAGCTAAATTTGATTCATTCATGGCTGATCATCTGGCTAGATTTGGGAATAAGGGAAGAGGTGTACCTTCTTACTTATCTTCCACAATTGTTGATGAGTTTATTCTGCAACTATCGGAGCAAGTTAAAACTAATATCGTTGCAGAGATACAACAGGCCAAATATTATTCCATAATCGTTGATTCAACACCGGATGTATCGCACACTGACCAACTAACATTTGTTGTTCGATATGTTTTGCCAGATGGCACCCCAGTTGAACGTTTCATTACATTCATACCCAATTGTGGCCACAAAGGTGAGGAAATGGAAAAAGCAGTTCTGTCTACAATAGAATCACTACACCTTAATTTGAGTGATTGTCGGGGCCAAAGTTATGATAATGCCAATAAGATGTCGGGACCATATAAGGGACTGCAATCTAGAATAAAACAGCTGAATCCTTTAGCAAATTATATTCCTTGTGCTGGACATTCTTTAAACCTTGTGGGCTCCGCAGCTGCAGAAAGCAGTAATGAGTCAGTTGCCTTCTTTGCACTACAACAACAGCTCTACAATTTTTTTTCATCCTCAACTCACAGATGGGAGATTTTGTTAGCCAAATTCAAAGAAGATTGGATTGTTTTGAAAACACTGTCCAAAACACGTTGGAGTGCCCGTGCTGATGCAAGTAAAGCTCTGCATAAATCCTACCATGAAGTCGTTGCCGCATTAAAAGAGATAGGCAATGATGAAGGGCAAGTAAAGGATGTCCGAAATGAAGCTAACCTAATGGTGAAGAAAGTTAAAAGCCTTGAAATGGCAATAAGGATCTGTTTTTAGAACAGTGTCTTGGGGAAGTTTCAAGATGTAAGTGAAAAAATCCAAGGAAGAAGTACAGATTTGGCAAGAGTTGTTGGGTTGTATAATTCATTAGATGCCTTTTTGATCATGCTTCGTGATGAAGAGGAGTTTAAGAGGTTTGAAATAGAGGCAATACAAATATGTGAGTCAAATGTGTACAACAAAGATGTGAGAAGGAAAAAGAAGCTGAAAGTTCCCTTTGACGAAAGTATTGGTGGGAACACAGAATTTGATGGAAGGCAGTCGTTCATTGTAGAGAAATATTATGTCACAATAGATGCACTTAAGGTTAATTTGGAGAAAAGGAGAGAAATTTATACAGAGGTACTTAATCTGTTTGGATTTTTATGGCACTTAAGTGATATGCAAAATGACGAAATTCGAGAGAAAGCAAACCAACTCTTACAAATATACAAATCGGATTTGGACAATGTACTTCCTGAGGAGTGTGTCCATTTAGCCTCTTTTATGAAAGGTCATAAAAGCGACCATCAAGAAAGTAGTAAACATAGCTCAGAAGCCTCAAGACTCTTGACATTGCTAAAAAACTGTAATGTAAAATCAATGTTTCCAAACGTGGAAATAGTACTGCGCCTCTTTTTAAGTATGGTTGTCACTAACTGTAGTGGAGAACGATCTTTTTCTGCTGTAAAGAGGGTAAAAAACTACTTGCGGTCAACTTTACATCAAGAAAAGCTCACAGCTCTTGCTCTGTTATTCATAGAAAGTGACTTCTTGCAGAACTTGAAGTTTGAGTATATAATAGAAAATTTTGCCACTTCTAAAGCAAGAAAAAGGAGCTTGATGTAAAATGATTCTTCAATTTACAACAATTCTTTGCACTTTTGTACATGAAAAAAGTTTTGTTTAAATTCTTTTATACACTTTTGTAGCCTGTTAGCCGTTTTATGCGCTATAGAAAACATTACCTTGTGCATTATTATTATTATCGTTTACTTGTAATTTGTAGATTTGGAGAGCTTGACTGTTTAATTTATAATTATTTATAATTTTCTACTGTTGCCATTCTTTGATATTTCTATTTTACTGCAAGCAGTAAATATAATTTAAATAAAAATACAATTTGTACCAGCAATCATTATTTGTCCTCATGTTCTAATACTTCTCTTCCTTTGAAGAATGTATTTGAAAGCTTTTATCATGTCCCATCTTTCCCTTCTCTACTCCAAACTATACAAATTAAGATCTTTTAGTCTTTCCGGGTAAGTTTTGTGCTGTAGGTCATACATCATTTTAGTTTCCCTTCTTTGTACAGTCTCTAATGTATTTATATCCTTCTGGAGATATAGGGCCTGAGTCATTAAGGAAAGTAAGGCAAAAAAAAGGGAGTAAATGTTCTCCAGGACAAGTTTCAACTACCACACAAATACTTGAAAGCTTTATTTTTACACTGAAATGTAAAGTTGATCTAGGACATGCCCTACCCAGTCTATAAATCTGTCCCCACATTTTAAATTTACCTACCTCTCAGTTGCAACATGGTTTTGCCTAGTTCCAAAGTTACTCCTTTTTTATGCTTTGCTCTCCTCAAAGACTCAGGCAATTAGCCTCTATAATTGAACACAGTATTCTAGATGAGGCCATACCAATGATCTATACAGTTGCATTTTTACTTATTTCTGCTACTGATTCCTCTCCCTAGGCAACAAAGCATCTGACTTGCATTTATCATTGCTTTGTTACATTGCTTACCTGCATTTAAGTTGCCTGAAATAGTGACTCCTAGATCCCTTTCCTCCTCAGTAGTTTCCAATAATACTATATTTAGCCTTTGTGTTTTTGGCACCCAAGTGCATGATTTTGCATTAAACTGTAGTTGGCACTCTCTTGACCATTCCTCTAGTCCATACTTGCCAACTCTCCCAGAATGTCCGGGAGACTCCCGCATTTTCGGCGAGTCTCCCAGACTCCCGGGAGAGTATGGCAAAATCCCGCATCTGCAGAATTAGGGCCAAAATACAGCGCTTCTCCAGGAATCGCGGCAATGATGCAATTTTGGAGCCCCGCCCACCTCCCCCACAGCAGCTCCCGGAAGGCAATGGCAGAAAGTTTATAAGTATGCTCTAGTCTACCTAGATCATACTTGCCAACTCCCGGAAACTTGCTTCGGGTGTTGGGGGCGTGACTGGAGGACGGGAGGGGGCGGGGCAAGGCCAATCGCGTCATTATGGCCCCGCCCCCACGAAACCATGCTGTACATTGCGGGGGGCGGGGCCAAAATGACGCAATTGGCCTCACCTCCTCCCTCCAAAATAGCGTGATTCTCTGTGAAATCTTGGATCCGGGAGAAATGCCAGCTCCCCCGGGAGCCTGACCCGAATTTCGGGAGGCTCCCGGACTTTCCGGGAGAGTTGGCAAGTATGACCTAGATCATTACTTTTTAGGTATAAGGCCTTGTAGGGAGAGGCATTGCTCTTCTTTTTGCACCTATTCTCTCCAGTATCCACAACCCAGATGTCACGGCTCTGAGGGTGTTTTGCAGATCCCTTGCCTCTACTTTAGAGGATGATGGAGGCAGAACACAATAATTTTCTTAGGATAAGTTCACGGTTTACAAGCATCAATAATAACACAGGAGAAAGTAGTAGTGCTGCAACGTATTATATTGAATGTTGGTACAACAGGAATGGAAGGAATTAGATATATATTGGCAAAGATGAATACAGAGCAATTCGTTGTAATGCAGACATCACATATGCTACTTCATAGTCGGTAACCCTTGACAACAGCATGAGATGAGATGTTATACAGTTCAAAGCAGTGATGATTAACAAGAACACTAGGATCCAATAGAGAACCACACAGCAGGTGAATGTGAATCACTGGTACAGCTTACAGTCCAGACAGTAGTATATAGAACTTAGCTGATCCGAGAGTAGTGATGACTCAACATAGCAGGTGGTACTGGAAACACTGATTCTTATTAAGTAGAATCACCCAAGGACTTGGATGAACACTGACACGTGCAGTAGAATGTTGCCTAAAAGTAGCAGAGACGTGAGTAGTATCTGAACCATGCGTGGAACTACAGGTAGCAGGATTTATTGTAACTGCAATGGTAAGTTCGCTGTAGTATGAAGCAAATGAACAGAGACACGTAACTTGAGCCCAAGTACTAGCCACCGGCACAACAAGTAGTTCACAATAACAGTCCAGTAAACAGCAGAGTAAGGATAGCCCGTGTCAGACGTGGAACTACAGGTGACAAGTAACTGGATAGTAGCTCTTACAGTGAGATGCAGCGATCTTAGCCAGCCAGACATAAAGGTGAACCAATAGATAAGGCACAGGTTTAGCAACAACTCACGATACTTGTTCAGCATGCAGATGAATAGCAGAGAGGAGTTCCAGCTTGCAGGTGAACAGCAGTGAGGAGTTTGCAGCTTGCAGGTGAACAGCAGTCAGGAGTTTGCAGCTTGCAGGTGAACAGCAGTCAGGAGTTTAGTCCAGCGAGCAGGTAACGGACACACGGAAGGAGCATTATACAGCCAGATCCAAATGCAACCAGAGTAACACGAAGAACAGACAATGAGCCCATAACCTTGGGAGGTTAATATAATGCTCCAGGACCAATGAGGTGAAGGAGGAGGTCCAGATCACATTAGCCAGGAACACTTGTGAAAGTAATGTCTGAGGCAGAAGCAAGCAGAATCATGGTTCTTAAAGGGAAAGTCACAGCGCCGGCACCTAACTATGGGACCGGCCTATGTAAATCATCTCTTCTTTTTCTCTGCTGACAATATCTTCCCTAGCTATTTACTCATGCTCCTCATTCCACCCAAAAATTTCCCACCCACCTTTTAGCTCCAACCATTGAAATCACACTTTCTTCTTTCACCTTCCTGCAGATCGCTACAATGAAGGTCTCTTCCTGACTCACAATCCTCAATCCAGTGGCCATCAAGTTGGAGTAGGCTTCCTATTCTCCCTTAGCTTTACTTTGACAAGGCTAAAGTTTAGATTTCCAAAACCGTAAGTGATGCTCCCACTGACATTATTTGAAAAGAAAGACATTATATAAAACAGTGATTTTCTTTTAAAATGACAGGCAGCAATACATGGTAGTATGCAAGCAGCGGGGGATGCCCAATATGCAATCTTCTATGTAGTATCGGGAGTGAAAGGGGCACAGAATAGAGAGGTATGCTGAGACTCTGTAATACTACCAGTGCAATGACAAGCAGCTGCTCAGCATAATTCCCTACCTAATACATTCTTTACTCCAGGCTCTTACACTGAATTTTTGTGTATTAACACTGCAGTGACTGGCAGCAGCTGGAAATGGAGAGGATGCAGAAGAGGGTGTGATTATGCTAGTGCCCAGCAGGGGCAGTGAAATACCAAGTTGCATAGACATGGCTTGTTTTTTTGGCTTGAGGTGTCACATAGACACACTCCTAGGACATACTAATGTTGCCACCAAGCCAGTAATTTGCCAGCCTAGCCAGTAACTTTATTCCAGTTATATTAATAGGGCAAAATCATAACAGACATAGGAAGGCTGGCATTTTCTCCGTAGAAGAGGATACATATAAGTTCCCCAATCCAGAAAGATGCTGATGAGTTGTTAGTTTGCACTGCTAGAGATGGCAATAAAGTGCATACAGTTGTACATCATATACAGGAAGCAAAATATGCATAATGAAGCAATGTTTAGGGGTCTGTGGAAAAATATACAAAATAACAAAACACACAGATAAAATATTACGCTTTATTAACAACATACAAATCTAAAACAATGAAAGTAGAAGCAAAAATTTGAAAGATTGCATTCAAATATCAATAACATTCCTTCATTAAGCTGTGTTGAAGAAATTTTAACAGTTTTGTTTTAAAATATTTAAATAAAGAAAACATAAAAGTACGCAATAACAGTACATGCAACTGAGTTCGTACCTATACTATCCCAATTTTTTCACACACACACACACACACACACACACACACACACACACACACACTTATGACGTCACTATAAGCAGCCCGCTATTGGTAACAGCATATCTAAGAAGGTTACTATTTTGCCCAACACAAAGATGTCCGAGGAAGGTTCACACACATTGTTATGACGTCACTATAAGCAGCCCGCTATTAATAACAGCATCTTTCTCCTTCAGCTTCTTCTCACTATTCCAATCGGCACCCGTAGCCTGCGTCACCAGCACGGTCAGGTATGGGAGTCTTGTTTTTCTACACGTGTTAGCCGACAGTGATGTTCCTGCCCCGCTGAGGGCACAGTAAGTAACACTGATCGATATTTTACAGCCTCATTCCTTGATAGGAAGATGCTTAACGGTGTGGTGAAATGAAAATAAAAGCCTCATGACTTAATTTCTCCCAGCAGTACCAGACTTTCTGTGAGGATCCTTTTCCTGATACCATATTCACACGTAGCTGCATCCGAAACTTTTGGCAGGTGATGGGGCGCAGAAACCGGTGGAATCGTCATAGGGATCAGCGCCCTGGAGTGCAGCGCACTCCGGCTGAAGAAGAGGAGCGGCGCCGGGCGAGGGAGCAGGCGGTGAGTATGGATTTCAGAAGAGAAGATCCAAGCGTGTGCAATTCATAAATCCTTCAAATCAAGGAACCAGGAATGACGCACAGTGACCATCTGGGATTAGTCCATCACTGTTCTAGAGCGCTGTGCACTTTGGGATACTAAATCCGGATGATTTCCCACTCTGAAATGAACACTATCTTGCTTTGTGTCCTGCTTTGAACAATTTGTATTTCAGCCCTTTTCCTGCCTTAAACTGCTGTTGCAGTCTTCAGCCCAGCAACACAGTCTGCATTCCTCACCTATCAGGTTTTCCTACCCTGTAGTTTGGTGTTTCTACTCTCATCTCCTCTTGTCAGGAACTGTCCTTAAGTCATGTCTTGCTAGAAAGAATGTGAAGCAGGGAGACCCTTCTGCATGTGACAGTGCTGATGCAATTGTTCAGAGCAAGAAAAGAAGGTGGCTGCAGACTTTCAGGAATGTTTAAATAAATATCCCCTTTTCCTCTCATTGTTGACCCTTGTATATGAGATAGAAAGTAGTGAGGGAGAATGAATTTCAGGGGAGAGATGGTAATGAGGAGAATTTAGAAGATTTAATCTAAGGTAAGTTGTACAGAAAGCGGTGCTTCGTCACGAGAGCAGAGAGTGGTAAACCATGTAGATTAGGTTTGTAAGGTGCATAAGAAAAGATCAGTGAACCCAACATCTCTCCCACTGCCCATCCTTAGAATGGCCACCCATTTTTCATTGTCTTCAGCTTCAGTGAGAAGACACTTACACTACAGAATCCCGGTTGCCCTCCAATCTGGCATAAAAAGCAGGGTATGGAAATAATGCGTACAACTGCTATGCAACAGAGCTTATCTGACTGTATGTCATACAGAATATAAAGAAAGCTGTATGTCAAATTTAAAATTAACACAAGGGGCCCACATACAGCCAAAACTACCTTGGCTGGTTTTATAAAGCATTATATATGTGTGTGTGTGAAAGGTACATCTACATTAATTTTCATAATGTTTGTACTTCATTTTGAGGGGGGAATAATTTAATTACTTTCATGTTCATGCTTCGATCTGTATAGTACAGTGTAAGAAAACCACAGGAAACCCTCATTTATTTAATTACTTATTTAAGGCCAACGCATTGCACATCAGTCCTTGCTGCAGCAAAGCTTGCACTCTAGTTTTCTCTACCACACAAACACACCAACGTTATCTACCAGTATTTTTTTTTAAGTGTTAGTTGTTGAGTTTAATGTATTATATGCCTTATGTATGTTTGTGTCTCTAAGGCGTGGGAAGGTGGCTATGCCGAAATCATCAAAGAAAACAAACTCTTTGAACACTATTACCAAGAGCTGAAGATTGTACCAGAGGGGGAATGGGAGCAGTTTATGTCTGCTCTCAGGGAACCTCTCCCAGCCACTATCAGAATCACTGGATACAAAAGGTACATGCAGCTTTTAAGTGCTGCATGGGTGATTAAAATAGGAACATGTTCAATCTAAATGTGTAATAGCAACTAAAAACAAACACTAACGTGTATGTAAATCATGTCTTGTTCACAATGAGTAGCATGTTTGGCAAGTAAAAATCCATTTATTAACCTTGATGAATGGTACATGCCCTGAAATCATCTGCCTTTCTGGGAAAGGTATTGAGTTGGGTAGAGTGAAAATATATAGGAATGTTTGCTATGCCAATGTTCCAGATGCATAATTTTCTGTACTGATACCCAGTTGATTTACTATAGGATGTCCCACACAGGTTTTCTGCTTTGTGCTCCTAAAAATACAGAACTTTGTATTTTTTTTTTAAATAAACAAAACAAAAAACCCCTCAAAATGAATATAAAGTCGTGGACCAGCACCATAACAACTGAAAAACTCTTTAATTGTTTACTCATTACTTTTTTTTTTGTAAGTTAGCCCCCCTATCTTAATTACATACTTTACATCTGGATAATAAGGCATGTTTAGAAGTATATATCACAGGAAAGGCTCTGTTGGCCTCATCTTTTGCTGGATCATTGCATGATTTCAGGTCGTCTATGCTTATTGTCTTTCAAAGTTCCATTACAATAATTTGATGCTGGGGCTTTAAATGCCCTCTATATATGAGGGGGGCGAGTAGATGCTTCGATCAGGCTTAGTAGGAAACCTTGTGCTTCTGTCCGTTAGACTCCCTACAGTTGGCTTAAGGGTTGTTGGGGGAGTTGCTTTAAAAAAGAAAAAATATAGCTAAAAGATGGAATTAGAAGAAGTACTTCATAGAAGTCTGTTATATAGTCTACCTGGGTAAATATGTTTTTAATGCTTATACTTCAGAAAAGATCTGAAAACATGCACCACTATGGTTGAACACATAATCACTGAGAAATAAGCACATATGCACACAACTCAGTGTCATGCTTCCACAATATTACATTAAAATAGTGTAGTATTGGTTAAGCAGAATCTTTGTACCTGGTTATAAAGGACTGATAATTCTACCCATTGAATCTTGTGCTATTTTTTTCTTTTAGTCATGCCAAAGAGATACTACATTGTTTGAAGGAAAAATTCTTCAAAGAACTGCAAGATATAGAGGTTGAGGGTCAGAAGATAGAAGCTCCCCAACCACTCAGCTGGTAAGAAACACACTTTCAGTAAGGTTGTTTAAATTCTTGTATCACATTAAAAAGAGAAAAAAAAAAAACTTGATTTTTGAATAATAACTATCCTGTTTCATTTGGGTTGAAAAAAAGCCTATGGGGTAAATTTATTAAGCTGCGGGTTTGAAAAAGTAGAGATGTTGCCTATAGCAACCAATCAGATTCTAGTTATTTAGGATTTCTACAAAATGATAGCTAGAATCTGGTTGCTATAGGCAACATCTCCACTTCATGAAACCTGCAGCTTGATAAATTTACCCCTAAATGTAATTTGCCTAATGTGTCAATTTGTTAACTGAAGACTACAAAAGATGTTGGTTTAGTTTGAAAAATCACATTCAAAGACTTATATTTATTACAATATAACAAGAGAACTGCAGCTAATTATGTAAACCTGCAAACATTATAAGAAGTGTGTGGAAAGCTCATTTTACTTGTATTAGCACTGGATTATCTGTGTCTGTTGCTATTTGAAAATTCTGTATATGTAAGGGCATTAAACAAGAATACATCTCTAGCTTCCATTATAGTGAACAAAGTATGGTCTGCCGTTCTGAAAATGTTGAATCTCAAGTCACCATAGAGCAGAGAGTATTGACTTGTAATTGCAATTCTTAAGAGCCTTTAACTGATGTTATGTAACTTTTAACTACTTTATTGATGTACCAAAGCAAGACGCCTTATTGCTGGTAGATCTTCCAAATATATTTGCATAAGCTGGGAAAGAGTAGTGTAACATGTTGGGATTTAATACGAGAATCTGAGAAAATACTGAAGATTTCTTATGTTCTGACATGATTAACAGACTATGATCAGATTCCTAAATGCTGATTTAATGTCTTATGAGCAGTAGCATATTGTCACCTGTGAAGATACAGGGTTTTCTGGCCAAATTGTACCAACTTCACTCTGGCTTCACCCACAGGTGCCTTCCTATGCCAGGGAAGTCTACCCAGTACCTTCTAGGATTCGTGTAGTCACTCAGGCAAATGCAGTTAGAAAGTACATGTATTGCAATAAAAACAATGAATAGTTTCTTATGTACACACAGTAAATAAATGCCAGGCAAGTTCCCCATGTCATCTGTCCCTTACTCCACTAGCTTAAGGAGCTACAGTCACCTAGCTGTCCAGACTTGACAACCCATGGATCTCTCTCGGCTGCGTATGTAGACTCTCGTAGTGAAGACCGGCTCAAATACAGACCTTGCACCTTCCAGTAATCAAATGCCAGAATGAACACCATCCCCCGCCCCCTCCCCCAGAGTGGCTTCTTATATCAATGGTCTAATTTCCACAGAGCTTTCCCCTCTCTAGCTAAACCCCTGGGCCTCTCCTTGTTAAACATTGATCTAGTCCAGCACTGGTCAATGTTGGAGAGGGGAGTGAAGATGAGCTGTCCTTCCACAGAGCCTCCACTGCTAGATGGCCTGTCTGGACTAGTCTTCTAAGAACAATGGACACTAATTAGTTTTCCCCCTCCATTATCTTGCCACCTGATCCCTACCCATAACCCCCTGACTTCCATTTAAGGACAATGAATAACAACCTCACTGCCACATCACCAACATACAATATACATATTTATAATGAGCTACAATGTCCCCTTATCCACATGTAATTAGACACTGCAGCTGTAGTCTGTTGAGCTGGGTAACAAAAGCAAGGGCTATAAAAGTATTTGCTATAATCCACATTATGTGAGAAACGAGCAACAGGATGGTTAGTGTTATCACACTCATTTCGTCACATCACCGTTGAGCTTGAAAACATTGTTAATTGTACATTCTTTTCATATTAATGTTACATTAGATAAGAATCAAGGGAAAAATAGATTGTATTTATAGCAAGAATGCTTCTATTTTTTTATTATTTTGAACCACTTGTAACACTTGCCATCTGCTTCTCTACTCAGGTATCCTGATGAGCTTGCTTGGCACACAAACCTGAGCAGAAAAATAATCCGCAAGTCCCCTGAGCTGGAAAAGTTTCATCAGTTTCTTGTTAATGAGACCGAATCGGTAAGCAGTCGCATTTTAGCAGGAAAATTAACTTGTCTTGTCCACAAGCAGTCTTATGATGTAGGATTACTTTGATTCTGTTTTTGTTTTTTTACCTTTGATCACTCTGCCTGCATTCAGCAACAACTTTATATGTTGCTATAGGAATATAATACAATGGAATAGACTAGAGTTCTTTTAATTTTAATCAATCTTTATGCAGAATTCAACCAGGTTGAATAAAGTGGTTTTGGACATCCTAAACGGGTATTCTATTAAAGCATTTTATACTTAAAATATTTCTATTTTGTAAAGTTATACATTTTTAATAAAACAATAGTTTGACCATGTCCATTTTTCTTCGAAATAACTGGTTATTCTATAATCTTCTGTCTTTGAATATGGTGCACTTTCTCATTGATCTATAGCTGATATTTTATTTTACATAGGAAACAACATGGCTGTTCTCATGGTAACATGTAAATACATATTCACTCCTAAATATTTCCTCTGATTCAGTAATCATTTATAGATAAAAAATATTTAGTGTGTTTATATGTATGTGTGTATGTGTGTGTGTGTATATATATATATATATATATATATATATATATATATATATATATATATATATATATATATATATATTTATTTTTAAACCTAATTGAGCTTATAAAGTAGAACTATGGTATGCTGCTGAGACGTATTAAATTGATATTATGTAACCACTGTAATGTATTCCAGGGTAATGTCAGTCGTCAAGAGGCAGTCAGTATGATCCCTCCTGTTCTTCTCAATGTCCAGCCACATCACAAGGTGAGATACAGTCCATGTATTATCTATTGAAGATGACATAAAATATTTCTTAATTAGCTTTTTTTGTGTTGGTCCTGTACCTTTTGGCTAACTAAGGGGAAAGAAAATGTATGCCTCTTATCTAATAAAAACTTTAGAGCTGCAAATTACCCACTGATGTTTCTATCTTACCTAGATCTTGGATATGTGTGCAGCCCCAGGATCTAAAACAAAGCAGATTATTGAAATGTTGCATGCAGATATGGACGTTCCGTTTCCTGGTATGTCTTGTTTGTTCTTGCACTTCCTTTTGACTGTTTCAGTCTACGTTGTTATGTTTTGTTTATCCGCATTTCACACTGTTAACACTTTTTCTCTTTCATCCGTCTGGGGGACACTGCTTAACCATGGGGTTGAGTAGGGTAGTTTGGCATCTATATAGTTAATTTCCAAGCAGCCGACAGGCTCCTCCCCCTGCCAACCCCCAGAGGAAGCCAGTTTAATGTAGGTGCCCAAGGAGATTGTGCTGAAGAGAGAGCTGCTGCACAGTGAAGGTTTTCACTGTGGTTAGGGTTTATAACTTATTTTTTAGATTTTTTTTTTTTTTTTTTTTTTAATTTTTATTTAATGGGAAGAAGGTACGGGTGTGATCTATAACACAAAGCACGCTCATCCGTTCGGCTCCCGTTGACAGCTTCAGCACTGTCTGTGAGTGTTTCTCACAGTGTGACAAGCGGGCTGTTCAGTGCTGTCGCAATGCTGCAGGGTCCGGTGCTGCCATGGGCAGAGAGCGCCGGGAAGCCTGCTCTCCTTGGGGGCCATGAGAAGGAGAGCGAGAAATATACCAAATCCCCTCCTCGTGAAGGAGAAGGGGGAGCTTGGCAGTGGCCATAAAGCAGGATTAACCTGCTTAGCAGACTTTAAAAGATGCCGGGCGATTCTACTTAATAGAGAAGTAGAGATCGCAGGCATAATGCAGGGAAGCGCAGCAGAGGGGGGGGGGGGTTGAGAAGGAGAACCCACCCCCTGCTCAGAGAACAAGTGCAGCATTCCTATGGCGCCAAAGTGTCGAGAGGAAAGGAAGCAGCAGCCATTTTCTGATGAGAGAACTAAGTGCTGCTGACAGGCTTCTTCTGCTAACTATATTTTCTCTTTCATCCGGTCTGGGGGACACTGCTTACCATGGGTTGTGGAGGGGAGCTTGGGAGTTGGCACCTAACTAGTTAATTTAGTACTGCTGGCAAACCCCTCCCCTCTACAAACCCCCTGCCTCTTCCTATCCAGTTTTTTTTTTAGGTGCCCTGGAGTTGGGCATTACACTGGAAGAAGTGTTCCCCCCCCCCCTTCCTTCAGAGAGAGAGATGGTCCTTCCCAGGTCTTTTGGCGCCAGCACAAGCCCGGGAAAAGGAACAGAGCTGAGGAGAAAGCACAGACTGCTGTCAGATCTGGGCCCCAGGGTGGCCTTTGGCTAAGTATCACCTTTATTTACACACATATCTGATGTGGTTATACTGGGCTAGCAGGTTTACTATTATAGCCTCCTACTAGCCATTGATATTTATGGTGTTTACTATTTCAAGTACAACTTTTAGAATATATCAGTTGTTTACTTGGTATTGCTCTGTTTTTCATTGCTTATTTACTCTCTCTATATTAACTATCTATCTGTATATTCAGCTAGATTTTGTATTACTCTGTGTGCTTGGTGTACCTTCCTTTATAAATATGACAGATAAGGGAAAGGGCCCTATGCCAAAATATTTCACATGTTCAAAATGTAATGTTAAATTACCTAGTGCTCAGAGGGACCCGTTGGCGCTCTGCACGACATGCGAAGCAGAGGCTTCCACTGCACAGATACCGCAGGTTTCAGTCCCACCGTCGGTGGAACGGGCCTGGGTTACTTCCCTTACGCAGTCGGTTAGCTCTTTAGCTCAAATGGTCCTCCAGTCTAACCAGTTGCTGACTACTGTGGCAACTTATGTGGCTAGTAATGCAAGTTTACAGTCAGACCCCCCCAGCTTCCTCAGGTTCTAGTGCTTTGAGTTTGCCGGGATCATCCTCATTACAGACTGACCCAGCCCTGGTTGCTACAGAACCGGCATGGTCTACAGCTTTTATCAGAGGGCTGAATAAGCTTAACCAGCTACTTGACCCCTCTAGTACCCCGCCTGCTAAAAGAAAGAGGCCTAGATATGTTAATCCCCTATTGACCCTCTCAGATTCTGAGGAGGAGTCTGAAGAAGAAGGGGAAATTTATTCGGACACTGACCAAGGTCATTCCTCTGAGCAGGGAGAAGTGTCTAAGGGCCAATTTGTAAACGATTTGGTTTTAGCGGTAAGACAGGCGTTGGATCTCCCGGAACCGGAAGATGTAACCCCCAGAGACAGAAGTCTCTTTAAAAAGGCCAAGAGGAAGGCCAGCCGTTTTCCTCTCTCCGCGGAACTTAGAGATATCGCTGAAGGGGCATGGAAACATCCCGATAAAAGATTTTCTATCCCCAAGAGGTTCTCTTCCCTGTATCCCTTACAGGAAGAAGTGGCTCGCTGGGAAAGTATTCCCAAGGTGGACATTCCTATTGCTCACTTAGCAAAACATACTTTACTCCCAGCCCCGGGTTCAGCGTCCCTGCCGGACGCCAATGACCGCAAGGTTGAATCACAGCTCAAATCCATATTTGCGGCTGCGGGTTCTGCCTTTAGACCCACATTTGCCTCGGCCTGGGTGGCTAGAGCCATGGAGGCATGGGCAGACCAGCTAACTGAGGTCTTACAGTACTCCGAATTTCTTCCCCTAGCCTTACACCTAAAGAAGGCTTCGGGATATATTTATAAAGCATCCCAGAACTCAGCGGCAGTCTCTTCTTCCATTCAGGCGGCCTCCATTTCAGCCAGAAGGACGCTTTGGTTGAAATCCTGGGAAGGTGATGCGGAATCGAAAAGGTCCGTTGAAATTATCCCCTTCTCGGCTGCAGGTTTGTTCGGCCCGGAATTAGATACCCTTATTTCCCAGGCCACAGGGGGCAAGAGCACGTCCTTGCCAGTCTATGCTAGCAGGAGCCGCGCCCCGAGGGGTAGCTCCTTTCGTCAGCCCTTTCGTGGGGCCTCTTCCCATAGGGGACAGCCCTTTAGAGGCAGGCAATCCAATCCCAGAGGCTCCTCTACCAGAGGGAGGTCCTCGTTTGCATCCAAACGCCAGGCCCCTAAATCTCAGGAGAAGCCTGCGTCCTGACGACCACCCTGTATTGCAGGGGGTGCCTGTGGGGGGACGTCTGTCTCTGTTTTATGAACAGTGGGCAGCGTCTTCCCAAGATCCTTGGATTCGGGGAATTATTTCAGAGGGGTACAAAATAGACCTTTCAGGCCCGGCTCCACGCCGTTACTTCCAGGCCCCTCTTTCCCGAAATCCAGTAAAAAGACAGGCTATACAGGATTGTGTAGCTTCTCTTCTAGCTCAGAGGGTCATCGCCAAGGTTCCAGATTGCCAGATAGGAACAGGGTTTTATTCCAACCTATTCCTAGTCCCGAAGCCGGACGGCTCCTTTCGCCCTATCTTAAATCTAAAGGGCCTCAATGTTCACTTAAGGGTGGACAAGTTTTGGATGGAATCTCTAAGGTCCGTGATAAACGGCCTAGAGAAAGATCAGTTCATAGCGTCCATAGATATAAAGGACGCGTATTTCCATATTCCCATTTGGATCCACCATCAGTCCCTTCTCAGATTTTCGGTAGGATCTGTTCACTATCAGTTTCGGGCCCTCCCCTTTGGCCTATCAACAGCGCCAAGGGTCTTCACAAAGATTATGTCAGTGATGGCAGCATGTCTTCACCTGCAGGGTGTTCAGGTCGTTCCTTATTTGGACGACCTGCTAATCAAGGCTTCCTCAGAGTTGCCTAAGCTATCACCTATCCCTCACCCAAGCGGTTCTCGAGGGCCACGGATGGCTGATAAATTTAAGGAAATCCCAGTTGGTTCCGTGTCAGCGCATGGTGTTCCTGGGACTCATCATGGACACCAGCAAACAAAGGATATTTCTCCCAGTAGAGAAGATCACCTCTATTCAGAAGGTAACCTCCCAGGTTCTGTCTTCTCCCAGACCCTCAATGCTCTTGTGCATGAGGCTACTGGGAAAGATGGTGGCCTCCTTCGAGACCATTCCCTAAGGTCAAGCTCATTCTCGATGTTTCCAGTGGGACCTATTGTCGAAGTGGTCAGGTTCACACCTACGCCTAGATCTTCAAAATATTTCTCTATCCAAGAGGGCGAGAACATCTCTTCAGTGGTGGATGTGCCAGGATCACTTGAATGTGGGCAGATCCTTCGCACCTTGGTCGTGGATCATAGCCACGACGGACGCCAGCCTCAAAGGTTGGGGGGCGGTGGTCCTGCACCTCCGGCTCCAGGGATGTTGGTCGGTTCAGGAGTCGGCTCTCCCAATAAATGTATTGGAATTGAAGGCCATTCTTCTAGCCCTTCAGGGAGCACAATCCCTTCTTCAGGGCCACCCAGTCCGTATCCAGTCCGACAATGCCACGGCCGTGACATATGTCTACAGACAAGGAGGAACCAGGAGCGCAGCGGCGATTGATATTGCAGCCCAAATATTGGTTTGGGCAGAGCTATATGTTCCGGCAATATCAGCAGTTTTCATTCCAGGAATAGAAAACTGGGAGGCGGACTATCTAAGTCGAAACCAGATGATGCCGGGGGAGTGGTCACTTCACCCGGAAGTCTTCCAATCTCTGGTTCACAGGTGGGGTCTTCCAGACATAGACCTCATGGCTTCCAGATACAACAAAAAGGTCCACAGGTTCTGCGCAAGGGTAAGAGATCCCCTAGCGGCGGCAGTGGACGTCCTGACGATGTCATGGGAATTCAGGATGGGATATCTGTTTCCTCCGATCCCCGTGCTTCCTCACGTCCTCAGACGAGTTTGACAGGGTTCCCTACCAGTAATTCTGGTAGCCCCCTTCTGACCACGGCGTGTGTGGTTCGCAGAAATAATATCTATGGCGGAAGGTCCGGGATTCCACCTTCCGTATCGTCACGACCTTCTTCTTCAAGGTCCATTCCATCACCAGAATTTACATCAGCTCAATTTAACGGCATGGCTGTTGAAGCCAGCCTTTGGAGGGCTAGAGGGTTTTCTGCCAGTGTAATTCAAACGTTGATGCGAGCTAGGAAACCAGTGTCATCTCGCATCTATCACCGGATTTGGAAGGCATATATTAGATGGTGTGAAAGTAGGACATACCACTCGTCCTCCTTTCGCCTCCCTCGCTTGTTAGCTTTCCTACAGCATGGCTTAGAAGCAGGCCTTAGATTAGGCTCCTTAAAGGTTCAGGTTTCAGCCCTTTCGATATTTTTCCATACGAAGTTGGCTGACTTACCAGACATTAGGACTTTTTTCCAAGGAGTTCTCCATATACAGCCTCCTTATGTCCCTCCTACAGCTCCATGGGATCTAAATCTGGTTCTGGACATGCTCAAGGGACCCCCCTTCGAGCCTTTGAACAAGGTGGATTTGAAGTGTTTGACCTGGAAGGTCCTTTTTCTTCCGGCTATTGCCTCTGCTCGCAGAGTTTCTGAATTAGGAGCCCTGTCCTGTCGGGAACCTTATTTGGTGTTCCACGAGGACAGAGCGGTGTTAAGAACCCTTCCTACCTTTGTACCAAAGGTAGTTTCGGCTTTTCATCTAAACCAGGAAATAATTGTTCCGGTTTTCTCATCCACTTCTCATACGGATCAGCAATCGATGAAAAAGTTGGATGTGGTTAGAGCTCTCCGCATTTATGTTAAAAGAACTTCTCAGATTAGACGGACTGACTCACTGTTTGTTCTTTATGACACTAATAAGAGAGGCTGGCCAGCCTCAAAACAATCCATCGCCAGATGGATTACGTCTACCATCAGGCAAGCTTATATTAATGCTAGCCGTGCTGTGCCGGAGAGACTTACGGCCCATTCCACCAGATCGGTGGGGGCCTCGTGGGCGGCAAGGAATGGAGCTTCTGCGGACCAGCTTTGCAGGGCAGCCACCTGGTCCTCTGTCCACACCTTTACCAAATTTTACCAGTTTAATATATTTGCCTCTGCGGATGCAAATTTCGCTCGTAGTGCTTTACGAGCAGGATTTTCAGAGTAGTCCCACCCTTAGGGGGCTGCTTTAGAACGTCCCCATGGTAAGCAGTGTCCCCCACACCGAATGAAAGAGAAAAGAGGATTTATGTACTTACGTTAAATCCGTTTCTCTGATTCCGTCTGGGGGACACTGCGATCCCTCCCTTCTGCTTTTCTTCTGTGTGTTCTTGTGTGACTGCCCTTTTTTATCTTGGGCTTGTTAAAACTAACTGGACAGTAAGAGGCAGGGGGTTTGTAGAGGGGAGGGGTTTGCCAGCAGTACTAAATTAACTAGTTAGGTGCCAACTCCCAAGCTCCCCTCCACAACCCATGGTAAGCAGTGTCCCCCAGACGGAATCAGAGAAACGGATTTAACGTAAGTACATAAATCCTCTTTTTTTCTATACTCTCTATAATTGTGAGATAGGGAAGTATAGATTTGTTGGGCACATATTGGGGAAGAATATCATAATTTTGTAAGAGATTATAGCGCTCATTACAGGAATACTATCTTTTGGCTACTTAAGATTAGTTAGTATTCTGTGCAAATATCTTGTATGTGCCTATTCTATTTGCTGTGTCATAGCTTTGTTTTCTGCTAAATGTATGAAGAAAAAGAACGCTGTAACACTGCTACAAGGTCCAGCGCTGCCATGGGCAGAGAGCGCCGGGGCACCTGCTGTCCCCAGGTGGGGAAGGGGGCCACGGTGGAGGGATGGAGCATACCGAGTCCCCTCCTCGGTGAAGGAGGAGGGTAACTTGTTAAATGGCCGCGATGTAAAAAGCAGTAATGGGGTATGTCTTAAGTAGAATCGCCTGGCATCTGCTAAACAAGGAAGTAGAAATTGCTGGCGTACTGCAGAGACAAAGTGGAAGGGGAGTTGTGAACAAACCCCCCCCCCCCCCCCATGTGTAGGATTCCTCTGGCACCAAATGTCGAAGAGAATAGGAGACAGCAGCCATTCTGAGAAGGATTGGTGGCTTCTCTCTGCTAAGTACTATTTTTAAGTGCTAGATAGGAAAGTATAGATATTGTGGGCACATATTGGGGAAGAGCTTAATTTTATAAGAGATTATAGCCCTCTCACTGGCAAAAATACTATCTTTTGACTTGTTCATAGATTAGTATTTTCTGTGTATTATCTTGTGTGTATGTGCCATATTCTTTTCTTGTGTGTAACTTTATGTTTTTGCTTAAAATGACTGAGAAAAGTAAAGCAACACATGCCAAAAATTTTGCCTGTTCCAAATGTAAGACCAAGGGTGCTTTGTGCTGATTGAGCCGCGGCGCCTGTTGTGGCACAGCCTAAGGACAGCTACATTCAGGTTGCAGATCCTCCTGAGTGGGTGTCCGCTTTGACACAGGGGCTTTGTACTCTGGTTAAGCTGTTATATAAGCCTTCTAAGATTCCAGTGGTAACTGCAGTTTTGCCCTCTACCTCTGGAATAGTAGCCTCAATTAGTTCAGGCGGTTCTAGGGAGAAGATAAGTTCTTGCCCTCAGCGGTAGGACACTCTCCCCTGGAATTTCGGGTATCACCCCCTTCGGGGGACACTGGATGGTCTGTAGTCTATATAAATATAAGGGGGGCGGGGGGGCAGGTTGCAGAAGAAAATCTAGATGACAATCCTATGTGGCATGTGAAGGTAATAGAAGTGTTTTTTCATATATTATATGGGAACATGGCCAAAAGTATGTGGACACACCTTCTAATTGGTGTTTGGCCAGTTCAGCCACATTCATTGCTAAATTTATTATGTTTGCAACTTTTAAATGACAGCCAGGCGAGGGGTTAAGCAGGAGGGCTAGTCAATATCCTCAATCTCCTGATTTAATGATTAACTATTAAATAAACTATAGAGTCATCAAGAAATGCAATAACCCCAAACTAATTTAGAGGGTTCTATGAAAAAAGTTTACATGAAAAAAAACTTCACAGGAAAATTGCTCACGGATGAAACCCCACTGACATAATTGCTCACACGGAAAAATGGCCACGGGCATAAATGCCCACAAATAAAATGCTCGCACAGAAAAATTCCCACATATAGTAATTTAATATTACTATATAAGTATATTGCCTTGCTGATCGTTCCTTCTCTGTCACCACCTCTGGGTCTCTCTTCCCCCCCCCCCCCCGTCCACCCTTCCAGTCGGGGTCCCTCAGTGCTCTGTTCTGGGACCCTTACTCTTCTCTCTATACACCTCTTCCCTGGGTGAACTCATCAGCTCCTACGGCCTCAACTACCACCTCTACGCCGACGACACTCAACTATACCTCTCCTCTCCTGATCTCTCTCCCTCCCTCCTCTCTAGAGTGCCCGCTTGCCTCTCTGCCATCTCCTCCTGGATGTCCTCCCGATTCCTTAAACTTAACATCGCCAAAACTGAACTCCTAGTCTTTCCTCCGCCTCACACCTCACCCCCTTCCGACCTGTCGACAACACCTCTATCTCCCCTGTCCCCCCAACTTTGCTGCCTCGGTGTCATCCTCGACTCCTCTCCTTTGGCCCCCACATTCTCTCTCTTGCTAAATACTGCCGCTTCCAGCTGCGTAACATCGCTCGCATCCGGCCCTTCCTCTCCCAAGATGCCACCAAATGCCTTATCCACTCTCTGATTATCTCACGCTTGGACTACTGTAACCTCCTCCTCACTGGCCTCCCCCAATCTCATCTCGCTCCCCTTCGTTCTGTACTTAATGCAGCCGCTAGGCTCATCTTCCTTTCTCGCCGCTCCTTGTCTGTCTCCCCCCTCTAAGAATCCCTTCACTGGCTCCCCTTCCCCTACGGAATCCTCTTCAAGCTCCTCACTCTTACATACAAGGCCCTCGCCAACTCCACTCCACCCTCCATCTCCACCCTCCTCTCTATTCATGCTCCATCCCGTCCCCTCCGATCTGCCAATGACCGTCGCCTCTCTTCCCCCCTTATCACCTCCTCCCATGCGCGTATCCAAGACTTCGCCCGCGCTGCTCCCCTCCACTGGAACAAGCTCCCTCCCTCCATCAGAACCTGCCCTAATCAGTCCAGTTTCAAACGGGCTTTCAGTCTCCCACCTAACTTCCTACTTTTTCTTCTGCCTCTTCCCCCTCACTCCCCTTCCCTCATAGTGATCCTCCGATCCTCCTCTCCCTCCCTCCCCCGTGTCTCTGTCTGTCTACCCCGCCCCTTAGATTGTACTCTCCTTTGAGCAGGGTCATCTCTCCTCCTCTCCCTCCCTCCACCCGTGCCCTCCCATCTGGGCTCCGTCGTATGCGGACTCTCCCCTCCCCCTACCCTAGCGTTGAGCTCATTGAGTTATTACTGTGATTATTGTTTACTGTACTGTGCTGTCTCACCTTGTATTGTAATTTTGTTTGTCCCTGTACGGCGCCACGGACACCTAGTGGCGCCCTATAAATAAAAATTAATAATAATAATAATTGCTAAACAAAAGTGGCCTGTGTATGAAGAGGGCTTTAATGCTCTTGAGTGTAAATGTTTGTAAGGTAAATACAGAAAATCGTAAACCGTTTTTTTTTTTTTAACAAACTTTATTGAGAACAAGAAAAAATAAACAGCAATTACTTAATACATTTTTAACTTGTAATGAGGGAGGAACCCAGACATTAAATGTCATAAATAATATATCAGTTTAAAGTTTGTTTGCAAATTTGCCAGTATTCTTAAGTAATTTAGTTTGTTTCACCTGCTCATATTGCTGAACAGAAGTGGCAACCATGTCATGGAGTGCCTCATGTTTTTCACCTCTAGGCAAGTCTGCCTGAGCATTTGCCAGTGTTAATTTGTGACAAGCCAAGTCCCTCTGCAGTCCATCACATAGAAACCACACACTAGGATGACTGCAGTGGAATAGGGAATTAAGAGCATTGTGAAATTCCTCACAACAACTTGTAGTTTTTGGCGACCGTTCCAGGGCTGCGGTATGATGATTCCATTTTGTTATAGGAAACTGAGGATCTCTACCTGCTGCACCCTCAATATATGTACATAAAAAGTATGTGAGCACCTCATTATATCTGTCTTCATCTGGAAATGTGGCAGCAAGCCTCCTGACATAGATTGGAACAAAGGCTAATGCAGCAAGTGTAATTTTTAGGTTCATATTAGTTTCATATTCAGTCTTCAAGCCAGTATTGTTGATTTTCCTAATCAGACTGACACAGATGAAAATAAAACCCTTTGACCTCAGCTTGTGGAAAGTCAATCCTAACTGCATTCATACAGGCCATCTCAAAATCGACTAAAACCTTTTGAGGTTTCAGATCTGGAATCAATAGCTTCATTATTTCAAACATTCTATTATAGGTGTCCATGTTTTTGGATTTTTGTTTTGTTGTAAAATGTAAATACATGGCGGATATGTATTGCCCACCTTGGCGTGTCACATATTTGACACTTTTGCAAAGTATCATCTCTATATATGGTATCTTTGTTCAATTAGCACAAGATCTCTATCACCTAAAAGCAGAATTCTGTCTGAATTATCCACACCTGAATCGTGTTCAGGATTGTCATGGTATTTGAATTGGGCAAATTAGCGTATGTTCTGTGATGGAGAAGACTTCTTGCGAGAGAAGATTTTTCTGGGCATAAGGGCCAATATATCATTATTTAATCCTGACCACACATGTCCCATCACATTGCGAGGAGTGGCACTTGCTGCTCTCATGTCTTGCCTCATTTTGCTTCTGGCAATGTTTGCTGCTGTTTTTTGAGAACACGAGTCATGGCAATGTTCTGTCTGTTCTTGAATTATGTTGCTATCTTTTGTTTTTATAATTGAATGGCACTTTATAAAGTGATTTTTGTCTGCATCTCCAAGTCACCACTCCATTAATAAAAGCAAGATATTCAAACCTCAAATAAATCATAACTTTGTTATTTTTTCTGACTTCTTGAAAATGCCATAGTTTGCACTAGGAAGGAACCCTGAGGATATAGGATGCGCAGATCATTCAGACAGAGTTATCAGAGAACTAACTTACAATAGGATACTTTTAAACATATTTAAACAAAGAAGCCTCTGGCCTACAACAATTCCTCTTAACTATCTATATCCTCACAATATTTGTATTTTCCAAGTATTAATCAGATGGAAACCTCTGGCATTTAAGAGAGTATTTAAGCCCTCTTCAGGCCATGTTTGGTGGTTGTTGTTGTTGTTGATGATGATAATATTATCATTATCATTTATTTGTTAGGCGCCACAAGGTATCCGCAGCGCCGCACACAGTACTAACAGTAGACTATACAGGGTGAAACCATACAGAACAATGAACAAAAAGTACCAATACTTCAGAAACTCCAGCTAGTCATATGCAGTAAAGACGGAGCGGAAGAACAGGTATGGAGACAGGAGGGGAGGGGGCCCTGCTCATACGAGCTTACATCCTAAGGGAGGGTAAACAGACCAGGCACAAGAGGAGCCAGTTGAGGCAAGAGGAGAGAAGGGAGGACAAGCAAAGGGGGGAGATGGGGGTTAAGTAGATGGTTGGTAGGCTTTGAGGAAGAGGTGAGTTTTGAGTGCACGTTTGAAGGAGCACAGAGTAGGAGAGAGACTGATGGAACGAGGGAGGTCGTTCCAGAGAAGGGGGGCTGCACGGGAAAAGTCTTGGATTCTGGAGTGGGAAGAGGTGATAAGAGTGGAGCAAATAATTTATTGTATAGCAATAAATTAATATCCTTATTTACTATTTGTGGTTATTTTTCCATGTGGGCAATTTTCTGTGAGCATTTTTCTTGTGAGCATTTGTCTACGGAAGCTTTATCCGTGAGCAATTTTCCTGTGGTTTTTTTTCATTTAAGCTTTTTTCTGGTAACTGTGTTGGCAAAGACTTCATGACACAACTGTCTGATTATTTTTTAATATTTCTTCTTAGAGGGCTTTGTCATTGCCAATGATGTGGACAACAAGCGCTGTTACCTGTTAGTCCATCAAGCTAAGCAATTGAGTAGTCCTTGTGTTATGGTTGTGAACCACGATGCTACCAGCATTCCCCGACTCCTGGTTGAAAACAATGGCGCGCGAGAAGTCCT
Organism: Mixophyes fleayi; assembly: GCF_038048845.1. Taxonomy (NCBI): domain Eukaryota; kingdom Metazoa; phylum Chordata; class Amphibia; order Anura; family Limnodynastidae; genus Mixophyes; species Mixophyes fleayi. The sequence continues at coordinate 144,835,657 of NC_134406.1, read as the reverse complement.
GTTCTATGACCGGATACTATGTGATGTGCCCTGCAGGTAATCATTATTTTTGTGTTGATGTAATGGATTGAAGTGCCTTTGTTTTTCTGTCACGATTTTGACTGTATGAAAATCTGTAAGAAACAACAAAGGCTGTGTGATATCTTTATTTTATTTTTATTTGTAGAGTCTTGCTCAAGCAAAATTGATATCAAATTAAAGAAACTAATTTTTATGTAAATTGAAACTTGCAGTTTGTCATTTAAAATACATACATAAACTTTTATTTTGTTGGTGTTGGTTTATATCTTCTTATTTTGTGCCTGTTACAGCAGATTGTTAAAGCTTTTAGTTGAGAGGTTTAGGTTGAAACTGTGACCTTTATTAATGAAGAGCGCTCAAAATACTAAATATAATGGGCGTTATGTGCTTAAAGGAAAACTATGCATTAATGTGCAAGTCTATTTTTATGGATACTTTTCAAAGAGTTCTGACCCTAATCAATCATAACTTTTATTCAATCTTAATCTCCTGCTTGTCTGTTATGTCACACTTATGTGCGGGGGGTATATCGAGACTTTAAGAACATTTGGTTATGGCAGCAGATTTTTTTCATTAAGTATGCAGATTCTGTGCAGCAACATGTCCACTCGTGTCACTGCCTCATTGTTGGTTGGTGATAGTGCACCTACTATCAACTCAGTAATATGACATCCTAAAGGACCATTGCAGGAATGTTGAGCATCAAGTACACCTCTATGTAATAACATCTAAATAGTTTATTCAGAATGTCACCTTTTGTGTGACAGAACTTCTTAGAAGTATGATGTGTGTGTTTTCTGCAAACTATGTTTCAGAGGTAGTGCTCACATAAGAAAAGGAAGATGTCAGTTGGGCCACTAACTAAGAAACTGAGATGTGCTAAAGCAGAGAAAAGTTCAGAGTATCATGAGTAAATGGGAAATGAGGCTGCTGGTAAAGTGCTACATGTGTATCATCTAAAAGTTACATGGAAAAAAGGCTGGCGATTTGCTCTGGTGTTTTGCCAAGACCTAACTTTCATCCACTAAGAAATGGGGGGACTCAGGCCTCTAATATGAGACGTAGATTTCTGATGGTTTGACATTCACTAAGAAAAAGTATACCCATGGAAAGAAGGTGGTGCGAATCTGCAGTCTGGTGGCGATAATGAGTGGAAGCTCTTCAGTACGTATCATCATAGCTCTGAAATACTCTAACCAATTGGTTGTAGCCACAACTGTTCAGATATTATTCAGAGTTCAAAAAAATGAATTTACATTTTCAGCTGATGGTTTTTTGGTTTGTTTTTTTGTTTTTTCTGTTCTGGAGGAAAAATGTAACTTACTCTTTCCTTGTGAAATGTTTGTCTACACTTTGTGGTTTTGTTTAGCAGGCATGTAAAGCCTACTGTATTAAAAAGATAAATAGAAACTTTATTTCTCTTTCATCCAGTCTGGGGGACACTGCTTACCATGGGTTGTGGCGGGAGCTTGGGGAGTTGGCACCTAACTAGCTAACTTTTAGTACTGCCGACAGACCCCCTCCCCTCTACAATCCCCCTGCCTCTTCCTCTTCCTGTCCGTTTTTTTTAGGTGCCCATGGAGTTAGGCAGTGTTTTAGTACTGTAGGTAATTTTTAACTTTTATTTTATTCTTTTTACTTTTTTTACAGGTGGCAGAGCTGGAGTATGTTCTAATATAGAGAACACACTCACAGCAGGGCAGCGCAGGCACTACCCTGTCAGATGAGAGCCAGCGGCTCTCACTGACAGGGACAGGAGGAGCTTGAAGAAATTGGTGCCTGAATTAGGAGTGACAAAGCGGTCTCACGGACCGCTGTCCCTCCTGGAGCCTCCCCGATAACCGGCGCTGCCACTGCAGGCATAGAGCGCCGGTTATCGGATACTGCATTGACGGCGGCCATCTTGGATTCGGAGGAGAGGAGAACGGGGGCTATAACAGGATCCCCCCCCTCATACATAGGAGGGGGCATCTGGTATTATCCGCTGCAGAGACCTCCCCTGGAGGTCTCCAGTACTCTGCCACATAATACTTTTAATTTTTTATTCAGACACAGAATCGCTGCAGAGGCAGCATTACTGAAGGGGGGAAGCTAACACAGAGCTCCCCCTCCTTCCAGAGAGTGAGATGGTTTATCCCAGTCTTCTGGCGCCAAGGAGAAGCCCAGGAAGAGAGAACAGATCTGAAGGAGGAGGCACCAGGATAGTGCTGTTGGACTTAGCCCATAGGCCAAACAGGGGAGAAGTTTCTGATTTATTTAAACACATTCTGTATTGCTGTGTACAAGTGGGCTAGTAGGAGTTATATTATAGTTCTCCTACTTGCTTAAGTATTTAGTGTTTAAAATGTTACACGTACAACTTTTATATCTAGATTAGTTGATTACTTGTAGTTTATGGTCCTTTCAGACTCTGAGGAGTTTTCAGAGGGAGAGGGGGAAATTTAATTCTGATCCTGACCAGGTTCAACCTTTGGAACAGGAAGAAAGCTCTAAAAGCCAATTTATTAATGATTTGGTTTTAGCAGTGAGACAAGCGTTGGACCTCTTAGAACCGGAGGATACTACTCCTAGGGACAGAAGTCTATTTAAGAAGGCCAAAAGAAAGGCTATCCGTTTTCCCCCTTCCGTAGAGCTTAAGGATATTGCAGAAGGAGCCTGGAAACAGCCTGATAAGAGGTTCTCTGTTCCCTTACCTAGAGGACAGTCCTTTAGAGGCAGACAGCCAAATTCTCGAGGCTCCTCTGCCAGGGGGAGATCCTCGTTTGCAGCTAGGCGCCAGGCCTACAAGACCCAGGAGAAGCCTGCGTCCTGACATGACCACTCTGTTCCGGAGGGGGCACCAGTGGGGGGACGTCTGTTTTTGTTTCAGGAACAGTGGGCAGCGTCCTCCCAAGATCCTTGGATTCGGGGTATTATATCAGAGGGGTACAGGATAGACATGCTGGCCCCGGTCCCACATCGTTTCTTCCTAACTCCGCTACCCCGAGATCCATCAAGAAGGCAGGCAATACAGGATTGTGACGGCTCCTTTCCTCCCATCCTAAACTTAAAGGGTTTCAATGTGCACTTAACAGTGGATGAAATTTCGGATGTAATCCCTAAGGTCGGTGATAAACGGCTTAGAGAAGGATCAGTTTATGGCGTCTATAGACCTAAAAGACGCATACCTCCACAATCCCATTTGGATCCACCATCAGTCTCTCCTAAGATTCTCGGTGGGATCCTTCCACTATCAGTTTTGGGCCCTCCCCTTCAGCCTCTCAACAGCACCAAGGGTTTTCACGAAGATCATGTCCGTTATGGCAGCATGTCTTCACCTTCAGGCAGTTCAGGTCGTGCCTTATTTGGACGACCTGCTCATCAAATCCTCCACAGAGAACAGAGAATTGCTTACGTCATCACTTATCCCTCACCTTGGCGGTTCTCGAGGGCCATGGATGGCTAATAAATTTAAAGAAATCCCAGATGGTTCCGTGTCAACGCATGGTTTTCCTAGGGCTTATTATGGACACCAGCCAGCAAAGGGTGTTCCTACCTGTCGAGAAGATCAGTTCAATTCAGAGTATAACAACTCAGGTCTTGTCTTCTCCCAACCCCTCAATGCACTTGTGCATGCGGCTGCTGGGAAAGATGGTGGCCTCCTTCGAGACCATCCCCTTCGGTCGAGCCCATTCTCGTTGTTTTCAGTAGGATTTATTGACGAAATGGTCAGGATCCCACTTACGTTTGGATCTCCAGAGGATCTCTCTATCTCCAAGGGCGGGAAAATCGCTTCAGTGGTGGCTGATTCAGGATCACATGACAGTGGGCAGGTCCTTCGCTCCATGGCCATGGATCATAGCTATGACGGACACCAGTCTGAAAGGTTTGGGGGCGGTAATTCTGCACCTCCGGCTCCAGGGACTTTGGTCGGTTCAGGAATCAGCCCTATCAATAAACGTGCTGGAGTTGAAGGCTATTCTTTTGGCCCTTCGGGGGGCCCAGTCCCTTCTTCAGGGCCACCCCGTCAGAGTTCAGTCCGACAATGCCATGGCCGTGGCATATGTCAACCGGCAAGGAGGAACCAGGAGTGCAGCGGCAATGAATATTGCAGCTCAAATTTTTGGTTTGGGCAAAACAATTTGTTCCAGCAATATCGGCAGTTTTCATTCTAGGAATAAAGAATTGGGAGGCCGACCACCTAAGCCGACACCAGATGTTGCCGGGGGAGTGGTCACTCCATCCGGAAGTTTTCCAGTCTCTGGTTCAGAGGTGAGGTCTTCCGGACATAGATCTCATGGCCTCCAGACACAACAGAAAGGTTCACAGGTTTTGCGCAAGGGCAAGAGACCCCTTAGCGGTGTCAGTGGACGTTATGACAATGTCATGGGTGTTCAGGTTGGGATACCTGTTTTCCTCCAGCGTAGTGAATACTATGATGCGAGCCAGAAAGCCAGTTTCAGCTCGCATCTATCACTGGATTTGGAGAGCCTACATCAGATGGTGCGAAAATAAGACATGTCACTCGTCCTCTTTTCGCCTCCCTCGCTTGTTGGCTTTCCTTCAGGATGGCCTGGAAGCAGGACTTCGGTTAGGTTCTTTTTAAAGTTTAGGTTTCGGCTCTGTCAGTATTTTTTCACCTGAAATTAGCGGATTTACCAGATATTTAGGACTTTCCTCCAGGGAGTCTTGCATATTCAGCCTCCCTATGTTCCGCCCACAGCACCATGGGATCTCAACCTGGTACTGGATATGCTTAAGGGGCCTCCTTTTGAGCCATTACTTGTGGCAGATTTGAAGTGGTTGACCTGGAAGGTCCTCTTCCTTTTGGTTATTGCATCTGCACGTAGGGTTTCGGAATTAGGAGCTCTGTCTTGTCGGGAACCATATCTGATTTTCCACGAGGACAGAGCGGTTAAGAACCCTCCCTTCCTTCGTTCCAAAAGTAGTTTCGGCTTTCCATCTGAACCAGGAAATTGTAGTTCCGGTTTTCTCATCTACTTCCCATTCGGATCAACAGTCTATGGAAAAGTTAGATGTGGTTAGAGCTCTCCGCATTTATGTCAAGAGAACTTCTCAGATTAGACGTACTGATTCTCTGTTTGTTCTTTATGATGCTAGTCTCGAGACAGTCCATTTCAAGATGGATTACGGCAACCATTAAGCAAGCTTGCATAAAGACTAACCGTCCTGTGCCGGAGAGACTTGCGGCCCATTCCACCAGATCGGTAGGGGCGTCCAGGGCAGTGAGAAATGGGGCTTCTGCAGACCAGCTTTGCAGGGCAGCCACCTGGTCCTCTGTCCACACCTTTACAAAATTTTACCAGTTTAATGTATTTGTATCTGCGGATGCAAATTTCGCTCGTAATGCTTTACGAGCGGGATTTTCAGAGTAGTCCCACCCTTAGGGGGCTGCTTTAGAACGTCCCCATGGTAAGCAGTGTCCCCCAGACTGGATGAAAGAGAGAAGAGGATTTATGTACTTACGCTAAATCCGTTTCTCTGATTCCGTCTGGGGGACACTGCGATCCCTCCCTTCTGCTTTTCTTCTGTGTGCTTTTGGTTGATTGGCCTTTTTTCCTTGGGGCTTTTTAATTAACTGACAGAGGAAGAGGCAGGGGGATTGTAGAGGGGAGGAGTCTGTCGGCAGTACTAAAAGTTAACTAGTTAGGTGCCAACTCCCCAAGCTCCCTCCACAACCCCATGGTAAGCAGTGTCCCCCAGACGGAATCGGAGAAACGGATTTAACGTAAGTACATAAATCCTCTTATACCATGTGACTGCAATGAATGCAACCTATTAAAAAGATAAAATTATCAATCAACAAAAGCTCCCTATGAGAACTGCTGCTCTCAGGCCTGCCTGTAGGATTGTCTGACGATGTAATACAGTTGTACTACAGTTTGGTTTTTACCCTGGTCACATCATGTATTAAGTTTCATTTAATCATTAACTACTAAATGTCTGAAAAAGCAGCAGAAGTGTTGATAAATTCTGTAAACATCCTTTGGGGTTACCCTGCATATCCTCATCTGTCACAATCACAAGAGCTGCTTGCACTGTAGCATCATGGCTATCCTTGGCATTCTGTGCAGAAGATGGAGTGTATGTAACTAATGCATATTGGATTTGCTGAGGCTCCTGTTCAATTACACCACCACTTGGGCAGATTATAATTTAGCTGCCTTGACTCGACTGCTGAAGTGCACACCAATGTACTAGGCGAGAGAAAGGGAATTGTTGAAATAGAGGTGACTGGTCAGAGAAATTGGTTGAAGAGCTAATGTGATCCTTCACCTGTTTCATTTATCCAATAAGATTCCTCTTCACTCAAAGTCAGGACATCTGCAGCATGGTCCACCCCTTAGCAGCAGTAACCTGTGACCTCAGCAGCTTTTCTCAACTTGTCAGACTGGTGCCTAAGTGGATGCTAATACAAACAGTTTAATTGCCATTTCAACTTGCACCGACTACTGCTCTCGTCTGACACCAGCTCCATTTCAGGAAAGTGAAAATGTAGCTGCTCTTTCCCTGGTAACTTTGCCTAGTTAGTTGCAAGTTGGGGATCGGTGGAAGAAATGTAGGCTGTGTGTTCTGAGAATATTTCCTGAGTTGATATGTTCAACTCAAAGACCCATTCCTAGTAGTCCACCTTTATGCCTATAAAATGGCAGAAAAACGGTCTGTGGGACAATTAGACTGATAGGTGGACTTAAACTGTCACTGGACAGTTTTTGGTTTTTTCTTTTCCCCCAATGCTGTTTTGATGTTGGGGCAGGGCCAAAATTACGTGATTCATCATTTTGGCCAGGTATTTGCCGGATGTGGGAGGCTTGCCTACTCTCCCGGGATTTCGAGAGTCTCCTGGACATTCTGTGAGAGTTGGCAAGTATGCATAATACTAATTGTAACAGTCCAATTTTCCACTAAGAGATGCACTTGTACAAGACCCAACTAGCCTGTGGAATAGATTGTCCTTCTAGTTGTCTGATTTTGTTAAACATTGGATCCTTCCATAGGTTATTCAAAATAGAAATTTTTTTTATCTCTACAGTCATGGGCAAAAATTTTGAGTGACACAAATATTGTTTTTCAGAAAGTCTGGTGCCTGTTTTTATGATGGCAATTTGCATATACTCCAGAATGTCATGAAGAGTGATCAGATGATTTGCATTTAATTTCAAAGTCCAACTTTGCTGTGACAATGAACTTTATCCCAAAAACATTTCCGCTGTATTTCAGCCCTGCCACAAAGGGACCAGCTGACATCAGGTCAGTGATTCTCTCGTTAACACAGATGAGTGTTGACGAGGGCAAGGCTGGAGATCACTTTGTCATGTTGATTGAGTTAGAATAACAGATTGGAAGCTTTAAACGGAGGATGGGGCTTAATCCTTGTTCTTCCTCTGTTAACCATGGTTACCTGCAAGGAAACACGTGCAGTCATTGCTTTGCACAAATAGGGCTTCACAGGCAATGATATTGCTGTTAGTAAGATTGCACCTAAATCAACCATTGATGAGATTATCAAGAACTTAAAGGAGACGGGTTCAATTGTTGTGAAGAAGGCTTCAGGGCGCCCAAGAACATCCTGCAAGCGCCAGGGCAGTCTTCTAAAGTTGATTCAGCTGCGGGATCGGGGCACCACCAGTGCAGAGCTTGCTCAGCAATGGCAGCAGGCAGGTGTGAGTGCATCTGCACGCAGTGAGGCAAAGACTTTTGGAGGATGGTCTCGTGTGAAGAAGGCCAGCCAAGAAGGAACTTCTCTACAGGAAAAACATCAGGGACAGACTGATATTCTGCAAAAGGTACAGGGATTGGACTGCTGAGGACTGGGGTAACGTCATTTTCTCTGATGAATCCCCTTTCAGATTGGTTGGGGCATCTGGAAAAATGCCTGTCTGGAGAAGGAAAGGTGAGCGCTACCATTAGTCCTGTGTCATGCCAACAGTAAAGCATCCTGAGATCATTCATGTGTGGAGTTGCTTCTCAGCCAAGGGAATGGGCTCACTCACATATTTGCCTAAGAACACCATGAATAAAGAATGGTACCAAAACATCATCCAAGAGCAACTTCTCTCAACCATCCAAGAATAGTTTGACGACGAACAATGCCCTTTTCAGCATGATGGAGAACCTTGCCATAAGGCAAAAGTGATAGCGAAGTGTCTCGGGGATTAAAGCATTGAAATTTTGGGTCTATGGCCTGGAAACTCACCCGACCTTAATCCCATTGAGAACTTGTGGTCAATCCTCAAGAGGCGGGTGGACAAACAAAAACCCACAAATTCTGACAAACTTCAAGCATTGATTAGGCAAGAATGGGTGTCCATCAGTCGGTATGTGGTCCAGAAGTTGATTGACAGCATGCCAAGGCGTATTACAGAGGTCTTCAAAAAGAAGGGTCAACATTGCAAATATTGACTCTCTACATTAAATTTATGTATTTGTCAATAAAAGCCTTTAACATTTATGAAATGCTTGTAATTTTACTTCCGTATACTAAAGCAGCATCTAACAAAAAGGTTTAAAAACACTAAAGCAGCAAACTTTGTGAAAACAAATACTTGTGTCATTCTCAAAACTTTTGGCCATGACTGTAAAACTTTATTTCATACCTTCAGCTGTGGTATTCCTCCTCCTCCTCCTCCTCCTCCTCCTCCTCCTCCTCCTCCTCCTCCTCCTCCTTTCTGTAAATGGCAGTGAGCAATGTGACACCTCCTGTGCGATTAAGTGTTGCTGTAATACATTAGTTTTTGCTGAAATTAAATGCATATTGGCACATTTTAGTGCAGCTGCATTTGTCATGTGGCTCATTATCAAATTGTGCAAACCTTGTAATGTATGTGTTCGATCTTAATTATACACAAGACTGCCACACAAATGTATTCTTGTGAATTAGTTTTAAGTATAGTCTGGGAGCATTTTTCAAGCTGACTTTAGTGGTTTCACTTTTCAAAAAATACTGAATTTCTTGTTTTTCTTTAGTGTTCAAATCTACATTTTTATTGAGTAACAAATGAATTCCTTCCCGTGTCTGTATTCTATGCTTATCATGATGCCCTATTGTTGCAGTGGCGATGGGACTTTAAGGAAGAACATCGATGTTTGGAAAAAGTGGACAACATTAAACAGTTTACAGTTGCATGGGTAAGGACTATGGCTTTATAACTGTTTCTAGCTGCTTTGTTCTCCCAGAATTTGTTAAGCAAAACAAGTTTTGTAACCAGTTTTCTCCCCATGCTATGCCTGCGGAAGTTAAAAGCTGCCATTTTGTTTGCTGCTCTAAGACTTAAAAAAATAAAAAAAATAAATGCAACTGGAACTTTAAATCAAAGCACAAAACCCACTAAAATTTACACTTGCATATTAAAATCAGTCCACCCCTTTACCATCTATAAAATACATGAGCTGTAATCAGGCATGTTTAATTTTTGATTCTCATCCTACTTGACCTCTTAAATGTTTTTTTTTTCCTTGCAGTCACCTGAACATCACTAGTTTGTGAGTTGGCTGCTCTTACAGGTTGCCTTTTTTTTTTTTTTTTTTTTTTTTTTTTCCATCTTCCATGCAGTTTATGCAGTCCTGTATCAACCAGTTTTGTTTTTATAGCTCAAGAATGTTATAAACCAGAAATTGTTTCCTATTGTCCACAAATTAGACCTTCAACGTGGTGCCTTGCTCACGGGTACATGTGATTGGAACTGAAGATTTCCACGATGCTGAATCATCGTCATCATCATTTATTTATATAGCGCCATTAATTCCGCAGCGCTGTACAGAGAACTCACTCGCATCAGTCCCTGCCCCATTGGAGCTTACAGTCTAAATTCCCTAACACACACACACACACACACACACACACGCACACACAGAGGCACACACAGAGAGGCACACACAGACTAGGGTCAATTTGTTAGCAGCCAATTAACCTACCAGTATGTTTTTTTGGAGTGTGGGAGGAAACCGGAGCACCCGGAGGAAACCCACGCAAACACGGGGAGAACATACAAACTCCTCACAGATAAGGCCATGGTCGGGAATTGAACTCATGACCCCAGTGCTGTGAGGCAGAAGTGCTAACCACTACGCCACCATGAATCCCTCCTGTTCATAGTTAATGAATTAAGTCTGACTAGAAATGGATATTTGGCTGTTGGAGAAACTGCACACTGGGCTTGTAGTCCACTACTCTGGGCAGATGTTTTTAACTTGTTCTGCTTTATAATCTTCCTTTGGCTGAAATGTCCTCTCGGCAGCAGTCTCATGTTTTGCATACTGCTTTTTCACATTGGATGAGTAATATTTTTCCCCTTTATTCTATTTATGTGCTCATATAGTATATGATTTTACTTTACGCTTGGAAAATGTTAATTTATTTAATATATTTTGCTGATGCCTGTATAGATAAAAGGGCGGCATGCAGTGTTCTGCAAAAAAAATATCTTGAAATCTACTGCAGATTGTTATCCTTGAATTTGTGTTTTCTAGGTTACAGATTAGGATTGCTACCCGTGGAGTTGAACAGCTGGCAGAAGGGGGAAGGATGGTGTATTCAACATGTTCTTTGAATCCTATTGAAGATGAAGCAGTTATAGTCGCCCTGCTGGAGAAATGTGAAGGCAAGGCCATGTATTGTCAGACTTGTCAATCAATGACAGACATTTTTATATTGCTGAAATGTACTAGAAAAACCTTGTCATGCATTTACTGTACTGTAATGAGCAAAACCCTTTACTAGTACTTGAGTAATGTAGTAAAGTTCAGTAAATTCACCAATACTGTTACATGGAACAGCTGTTTTGTATGTACTAAAAAAAAAAAGTCATGTTTTTCTTTTAAAGCAGACCTGTCCCTAGACACTTTAGTGTTATTAATTTACATTACTAAATAGTGGCAAAATCACTAGTTCTGTTTCTTTAGTGCACACATGTCCAAATTCTCAAACCCAGCAATGTTGCAACTTCTCAGTGGGTAGCGTACGTTGTGGTATTGCTGGCTGCAGGCTAGGCGTAGGAATGTGCCTAGTTATGCATCCACATTTAAAAATTACATATTTTCTTTAATCATGACCACATTGCAGCAAGCATTGGCGATAGTTGTTTGGTGTGAAATATGTGGCCAATTTGTTCACTTGCACAGAGGCCACTTCCCTATCAATAGTAGCTGAGCAGTAGAGCTAAATCTAGTGATACAATGCAGCACTTAAATTAACGTTGGTAAAATAGGTACAGCAGATTAAATACTAGTTGAAAATCATTCTTAAGCAACCATCAAACCTGCCCACTCTTCAGGATTGAAAGTAATAACACATTCTTGTTTGTTTTATGTTTTTCCGTTAGGAGCTCTTGAGCTTGCTGATGTGTCATCTGTCCTTCCTGGTTTAAAGTGGATGCCTGGGATCACCCACTGGAAGGTATGTTTATATGTTCAGTGCACAGCCAGCAACTCAATCTAGCAACAACCTCTCAATTACTTTTTTCTGTTATAGGTAATGACAAAAGATGGCCAATGGTTTGACAATTGGAAAGATGTGCCGACAAGTAGGCATACCCAGATTCGACCAACAATGTTTCCTCTCGATGAAGAAAAAATGAAAGCAATGAATCTACACCGTTGGTAAGATAGCAGTTTATGCATTGTGTATGAAGGGAAAAATGTTTTAGCTATTGTGACAGGATGGACCGGCCATGCCAACCCTGTCTGTTGTTGCAGGGGACCGGCTTGGCTTACTTTGCCACCATTCCCTATCGTTATCCCAAATGCGCCCTCTTGCCGCAGTAGGAGGGGCTTACAAATACTGCCACCACTGGACTCCTTACCGGCATACAGTACCGGATTTCTTCTGGGTAACTGACGCTGCGAGTGTACCCCGTTACTGGCGTACCTGGGCTGGTACTCCTGACCTCTTGCTATGGATCAGGGGTGCTGTGGATGGATCCCCGCCTGGCCTATCGCACTGACCAGGGCTGCAGGATAGAATGCAGAGCGGTGGTACCGGGAAAAACTGGGTCCAACCTCAGAAACAGCCCGAGAACAGATTAGATTTAGGGTCTAATTTGCATGTCACAGGAATACAGCAATATTGAAGATGTTTTCAAGCAGGTCTTTGAAGCAAGTGATGTGTATTTCCTCTTACACTGGTTGAAGGTACCAGTGATCAGGTCAGATGAAAGAAGAACATTTCAGTGTACAGGATAGTGATTTTTATACTGATTTGGACACAGGCTGATTTTTAGAATCAGGATGCAATGTGTTTACACAAACATGGATTTAAATGCATTGCAAAGCCAACAATATTTACACTTATCTATGAAATTCTAGAGATGCTGTGATGTCCTGCATCTGGTTTTCAGATGTAGAGAATCTAGGAGCCAGTCTTAATTAAAAGTCCCTGCCTTCAATGTTGGACCTTCACACCTCAAAAGATCTAATTAGCACGGGCCCCTCTTAAGACAGTCCAGAATACATATTCCCAAAGAAAGGTACCTCAAACATGCAACTTCCCCACATCACAACACACACAAGCCTTTCATCCACAAAAGCTTATTGTATCAGATATATACCTAAGAAATCATGCATTCCCTATAGCAAGGTTAAAACAAATGAGTTTCTTCCCTGGTCTCAGAAATAAGGATTTCCTATATCAAAATATACACAATATCAAAAATAAGTGCATGTGCAATTATATAAATAAGCGCCCTGCGTTATTTCCTTTAAAATAAATTTATACCAGAAGTTATTTATCAGTGATCCAGTCACAACTATAAAATGGAGAATTGTTAATTTCCAGATGTTGGAGGCTTAGTGACAGGCTGAATGTGGATGCTAGCTGGGACAGGGTGCTTGTGTAAATGAAGTTATTTGATGGTTAGAGGGAGTTGTTTTTTAAAATGGTTTAATGGAGGTGGGAGTTTGTGATGCACTCGTGACCCCCACCAAATATAAATGTTCATGCATACAAAAGCACATCTAAGGTGAGTTGGCTAATGTGCTGCACACAGAACCTTGTATTTCATTGGCATAGTTATTTCTCCATTAAGTATTCGTCCTCATGAGCAGAATACTGGCATTGTGTTTAGAATAGAACTTGGTGCATGTATACCACATGTTAAATTCCTCAGGTAAGGAATCTTGGTGCCTATGTCGTGCCATGTACATATGCATGGTATAAGGATTAATAGATATCCTGCAAGCTGTATTTACTATTTTACTCGGTGGACTGGACAAGCCCTAAAAGAGTGCAACTCTGTAGTTTTGAATGCGGTTGTGGATTAAGTCAAATGTTACCTATTTTCAGCTTATATTTTGTATGTTTTTGGACTTGGAAATATATATTGAATGTATTCATTATCTTTCCCACAATTGGCACAAATCTGTTTTTCTTGCATTGCCTCAATCCTGTGGGGAAAATAAGTTTCTTAGGGTGCACAACTAATAGGTTAAATATTTGATAATGTTTTATAAATACCTTCCAAATGATCTTTATGCTAAATTTACCTAGACAAGATAGTGCATTGTTTTCTCTTTTTAGTTTGAGGCCTGATGGGTTTTGTGACTTTAGGATTATTCATTTTTTTTTTTTTTTTTTTTTTTTGTAGTGGTGTTAATTT